>NC_091295.1:77423811-77471311 GCF_038502225.1 Cherax quadricarinatus | reverse complement strand
GTGTGTGTGTGTGTGTGTGTGTGTGTGTGTGTGTGTGTGTGTGTGTGTGTGTGTGTGTGTGTGTGTGTGTGTGTGTGTGTGTGTGTGTGTGTGTGTGTGTGTGTGTGTGTGTGTGTGTGTGTGTACTAGGGTGACTGGTTGTGGCATGCATAGAGTACGTAACCTATATTCGGCGCACGTACACACCCTCATTTACAGGCTATCTCCCCCAACCAGCGAACCAGGTTGCTAAGAGTTGATGATGGGGCCCCGTCGTTCAACTAGTGACCAGGTTCTAGCCAATAAGAAGATGGTTTTGGCAATCGCAGAGGTTATGTGGGTACCGCTCTCCTGTCTGCCCTTGTCATTCCCATTCTAGAGCTGGTTGAAGCACAGTCTGCTATCTTGTGGTTTCTATTTCTGTTTTGCTTACCGTGGAGTGCACTATACTTATCACTGTACATAGTGTACATATTGCTGTTATAAATTGGTGAAGGATAATATAAGTCTAAACTTTTTCTACTGTGTTTATTTGCTCCCATTACACCTGGGGTAACAGGCCATTTGGAATCCTGGGTTGTAATATGGGTAGCCTGTCCGAGAGTTGAGCTGGACTTAGAGAAACGGTTGAGCTTAAGGTGAAGCTCGTAGCAGGAACATTGTGCAGCCTGCTGTCTGGCATTGCTTTACAAATTTTGCGTGTCAGTTGTTACTAGCCTGTTCGGTGTGGAGAATTTTGCAGTCAGCTTTGCTTGTATGCATATTCTGCAATCGTATTGTGCATAGCTAAGCGTGTTCTGCAAATTAACGTGTTACGTTGGGGTATTCTGCAATCGTACTGTGCATAGCGAATAACTTATGCCACCTAGACGAGTCAGACGTCTGGTGTCGACATATACTTTGCATAACCTACCTAAATTGTCCCTACAGCGTTGTTGGCAAATTGCTCGTTCCATTGGCATTACATACAAACGCACTCTCACAGCTGCGCAACTGCGTTCACTGATTGCTGACAAACTTATAGAAGAAGAGATGGCACATCAGACTCCTCCCTCTACGGGAGCTAGGGAAAAAACTACTATGTTCTCGCAGGAGGAAGATGATACACCTACGGAGCAAAATGGTCAGTATAGTGCAGCTGGGTTGTCTCAGGGTGAATCAGCGTCGTTGGCACTTGAGCTGGCAAAAATCAATCTTTAGCAAACTAGGGAACAGAGAGCATTCGCAAGGGAAGAATTTGATAGGGAAAGAGAAAGGAGGCAGTTTTCGCATTCTGTAAATAATTTTAGTTTACAGAAAGCAGTACAGTTTGTTCCCCGCTTCAATGAGGCCGAACCAGAGCAATTTTTCGAAAGCTTCGAAAATCAGGCTCGAGCCTTGAGGTGGCCGGAACAGCATTGGGCATCGTTGGTTCATACAGCATTATCGGGTAAGGCACAGGAATTTACGTCAGTATTAAATGACGCTGAATTTTCTGATTATCAAGTAGTGAAGACCACAGTGTTGGGAGCATATACGTGTATCCCAGCCAAATACCGCAAGAGTTTCAAATTGGGCAGACGACAGCTTGGTCAATCCCTAGTTGACTTTGTGAGACAGCAAACCAAAGCTTTTACCAGCTGGTATAAAGCAAGTGGTGTCTCTACCTTTGAGGATTTGGTGCAGCTTATTCTGATTGATAACCTACTGGAGTCTGTGGGACCAGAGGTTCGAGTCTTTCTGCAGGATCGTGACTTAACCACTGCATCGGAGGCAGCCAGGTTGGCTGATACCTTCGAAACTAACCGCTCCTTGTCCGAGCGGTCCCGTCTCTCTTTTCAACAGCCTGGCATCGGCAGAGATCGTCAACCTTGGAGAATGAAGTGCCAGCCGGAGGGAGAACGTCTACGTCAGCCAACCAAGTCACCTGGTGAGCCACGCTTCTCAACATATGGTCCACCTGCGGAGAGGCAAACTACTCATGGTGCATCTCAACAACAGTATCCAGAGAGACACCAGCCAGAACGACACCATTTGCAACGTCAACAGGGAGTAAAGGGCAAGCCTGTCGTCTGCTTCAGGTGCAATAAAGTAGGTCACATCAGTTCCAACTGCCCCCATAAACCCCAACCCATTGGGAAAATCTCTAATATCCCTAGTAACATGTCCCCTAGAGAAGTAGAAAAAGGTATGGCCCCTTATTATTTCAAAAGTCTTATTTCCCTTCAGGAAAACTCAGAAACAACTAAAGTAAAGACCTTTAGAGATACTGGAGCATATTGCTCACTTGTAAGAGAGGGAATATTACCCCTTTCAGAGAATACTTCTTTGAATTCCTCTGTTTTATTGGAAGCATTTGGAGGAGCTATTTATTCTGTTCCTTTGCATAAAATTTATGTACAGTGCAAATATTACACTGGGTACTTGACTGTAGGTGTCTCAAAAGGATTCCCCATGAAAGATGCAGTGTTATTACTGGGTAATAACATTACTACTGTTAGTTCGTGTCCTGAACCTATAATGATTAATTCTTCTCCGGTGTTGGCCATAACTCGGGCAACATCCCAAGGGTTGTCTGGAGAGAACGTTGACCTATCCTTGGACGACTCCGATCTCGGAATAGCCACGTTGTTTTACGAGGCACACCGGCCGGAGCCTCGTAAATCAAGTGAACAGACCCCGATCAAGCCTTCCTATTCCCAGGTTGCAGGATTGCCAGATGTCTCTGTTTCCATGCCCGAGGGACTGTCCTTCCGGGAGGAACAACGAAAGGATCCTTCTTTAAAATTCGCTTTTGAGGCAGCCATGGGTAAATCCTCTTTGGGTCATCCGGTCAAGTATGAAGTTAAAAACGATTATTTGATCTGCACCGAGACTGGTAAGGAGATAGAGGGCCGGCAATTGTTTAACAGGTTAGTGGTTCCAACAAAGTATAGACCTCAAATATTAAATATAGCTCATAATACGTCATTAGGAGGTCACTTAGGAATTACAAAAACCTTTTATAGAATCACAAAAGAATTTTATTGGCCAAAATTAAAGAAAGATGTGAAGAATCATATTAGGTGTTGCCGAGAATGTCAGCAAGTTGGAAAACCTGGACATTCCATTAAACCTGCACCTCTCCAACCTATACCTGCTGATGGAGAACCTTTTGCAGATTTAATTATAGATTGTGTAGGGCCACTACCTAGGTCAAAGTCTGGAAATTAATATTTATTTACGATTATGGATAAAGTAACCAGATATCCTGAAGCAATTCCCATGTGTAGTATTAATACTAAAGCTATTCTCAAAGCTTTAACAAAATTCATTTCTTGTTTTGGCATTCGTAAAACTATTCAAAGTGATCAAGGTACTAACTTCACTGCCAAAGCATTTAGGGAAGTATTAACTAGGTTAGGGATAATCCACAACTTATCCACTGCCTATCATCCTCAGTCCCAAGGCGCCTTGGAAAGATTCCACCAGACATTAAAAACAATGATGAGAAGTTTTTGCATGCACTTCCCTATAGACTGGGATGAATCACTACCTTTGTTGCTGTTCTCAGTACGAGAAACGGTGCAAGAATCTACAGGGTATAGTCCTTTTGAGCTGATCTTTGGGCACAATGTACGAGGTCCTCTTCGGGTGCTCAAAGAAGGATGGATGGGAGAAGACGTTAGCTCAACACTCTACAATCCGTCTTCAAGGTTGCAGGTGGCACGTCAGTTAGCCAAGGCTAACCTAAAGACAGCTCAAAGCAAGATGAAACAGAGGTATGACAGAAGTGCACAATTCTGCTTCTATCCAGGAGACAAGGTGTTGGTGCAGGAACCTATACCTGGCCACACCTTGAAAGCTAGATTTACGGGACCTATGCAGATTGTAAGTAGATTATCTGATGTAAATTATGTGGTAGCTCCCATTGATAAGACCTCAAAATCTAAAACTTACCACATTAATCAGTTAAAGTACTTCCATACACCAGATAAAGTCCCAGTAATGACTCTGTCCTCTACCTCTGAGGACAACTCCGACTCTTTGCACTCTATCTCTGAAATTAATATTAAACTTTCAAATTCTGTCCTCCTCAAGGATCCTAGCCCTTTAATGGAGAGATTATCTGAAACGCAAGCAACAAATTTAACTGAGCTTCTACAGTCATATCCTAATATTTTTTCGGATGTGCCGAAAAAATGTACGTTAGGTTACCATGATGTAGATGTGGGAGACTCTAAACCAATTAAACTCTCCCCCTACAGAGCTAATCCTGAAAAGCAAAGGCTACTTCAGCAGGAAGTAGAATTTTTGTTAAAGCATGGTTTAGTGGAGGAGTCATCTAGTCCATGGGCTTCACCGTGCATCCTTGTGAAGAAGGCTGATGGAGGGTTTCGTATGTGTACAGACTACCGTAAAGTGAACGAGGTCACAATTACAGATGCTTACCCTCTTCCTCGTCTGGATGACGTAATTGACTTTGTGGGTAAGGCTACTTTTGTGTCCAAATTAGATCTCCTCAAAGGCTACTATCAGGTACCTTTGACAGATAAGGCGAAGGAAATCTCTGCCTTCGTAATTCCAGGAGGTCATTATCAATACACAGTTACCCCCTTCGGAATGAAAAATTCCCCCTCTTCATTCCAGAAACTTATCCATCAGGCTATTAAAGGACTTGAAGGCACGGCAGCGTACCTAGATGATATTGTTGTGGTGTCTGATACTTGGGATCAACACCTACTTAGACTTAAGGCTCTGTTTGAGACCTTTAAGAGTTCCCATTTAACAGTTAATTTATCTAAATCTTCCTTTGGCCAGGCCACTGTCACTTTTCTAGGCCATGAAGTAGGTAGTGGTAAAGTTGCACCTAAACTTGCTAAAGTTCTTTCTATTAAAGATTATCCAGTTCCTCATGATAGGAAATCTCTTCAACGTTTCCTAGGCATGATAGGATTTTACAGAAGATTCTGTAAGAATTTCTCAGATATTGTAGCCCCTCTTACCTCTCTTACCAGTCATAAAGTTCCCTTTAATTGGACGTCAGATTGTAACACTGCTTTTAATAAAGCAAAAAGATTATTGTGTACTGCACCCATTCTCTTGTCTCCAGACTTCTCCAAACCTTTTTCATTACAGGTTGATGCTTGTGAGTCTGGGGTTGGGGCAGTACTATTACAAATCGGGAACAAGGAGTTGCAGCCTGTAGCATACTTTTCAGCCAAGTTCCAGCCGCATCAGAGGGCTTATTCTACCATTGAAAAAGAAGCCCTCGCGCTGGTACTGGCTTTGGAGCATTTCGATGTTTATGTGGGCCAGACATCGCAGGTGGTCAGTCTACAGTGATCACAATCCTCTAGTATATCTCCAAGCCATGAAGAACCACAACACAAGGCTTATGCGCTGGACGCTAAGGCTGCAGCCCTACAATATTTTTATTAAATATATTGCCGGCAAAGAAAATATGTTGGCAGACTCTTTATCTAGAGTCTAATATTATTTAGGTAAGGATGTTATTTGTGGTAACCCCTTTTCATGCTCTTTTTTTTATCCCCTGGTGTGGGTTTTTTTTTAGTGAGGGGATGCGGGCTACCGTCCGCCTGTATCTTGGACCTATGCTAGCCTGTCTGACTGCTGTCTCACTCTAAGTTTAGGGTTTGGCTTTTGGTCACGAGAAAAGCTGAGCTCTATCAAAGAGTTGGATGGTGGAGAGGAAAGGCGGTCCCATTATTTTGTGCCATGGCGGCACGGTTACCACTGGGAGGTGGCAGCCTAATCCTGAGCCTTCTCGGGGTGGGGGTGTGGCATGCAAAGAGTACGTAACCTTTATTCGGCGCACGTACACACCCTCATTTACAGGCTATCTCCCCCAACCAGCGAACCAGGTTGCTAAGAGTTGATGATGGGGCCCCGTCGTTCAACTAGTGACCAGGTTCTAGCCAATAAGAAGATGGTTTTGGCAATCGCAGAGGTTATGTGGGTACCGCTCTCCTGTCTGCCCTTGTCATTCCCATTCTAGAGCTGGTTGAAGCACGGTCTGCTATCTTGTATTTTCTATTTCTGCTTTGCTTACCGTGGAGTGCACTATACTTATCACTGTACATAGTGTACATATTGCTGTTATAAATTGGTGAAGGATAATATAAGTCTAAACTTTTTCTACTGTGTTTATTTGCTCCCATTACACCCGGGGTAACAGGCCATTTGGAATCCTGGGTTGTAATACTGGTCGACACACTGACCCACACACACACATACTCTCTCTCCTCCACCCCAACACACCCACAACACCCCCACTACCCATGACCTCTGCTGCCCCATGACCTAGGCAAGTTCACTGCCACGGTGACCTTATATAAAACAGTTGTGTAATACTCGCACACATACAGGGGCGTGGCACCCAGGGGTGTGGCACTCAGGGGCGTGGCACCCAGTGGCGTGGCTCCCAGGGGCGTGGCACCCATGGGCGTGGCACCCATGGACGTGGCACCCAGGGGCGTAGCACCAACGAGTGTAGTACCAGGGTCGTGGCACCCAGGGTCGTGGCACCCAACAACAGGTGTGTGAGTGCCATGGATACAGATGTGTGACTTTCATGGATACAGGTGTGTGAGTGTCATGGATACAGGTGTGTGTGTCAGGGATACAGGTGAATGAGTGTCATGGATATAGGTGTGTAGCTCCATGGGTCAGGTGTGTTAGTGCCATGGGTACAGGTGTGTTTCATGGGTATAAGTGTGTCAGTGCCGCGGATACAGGTGTGTGGGTCCCATGGGTCAGTTGTGTGTCATGGATAAGATGCAAATGCTATGGGTCAGGTGTGTGATTATAATGGGTCAGGCATGTGAGTACCATGGGCCAGGTGTGTGAGTGCCATTGGTTAGGTGTGTGCCATGGGCCAGGTGTGTGTGTGCCATAAGTCAGGTGTGAGTGCAATGGGTCAGGTGTGAGTGCCATGGGTCAGATATATGAGTACCATGGGTCATGTGTGTGAGTATCATGGGTCAGGTATGAGTACCATGAGGCAGGTGTGAGTGCCATGGGTCAGGTGTGTGAGTGCCATAGGTCAGGTGTAAGTGGCATGGATACAGGTGTGTGAGTACTATTTGTCAGGTGTGTGAGTACCATGGGTCAGGTGTGAGTACCATGGGTCATGTGTGTAAGTGCAATAGGTCAAATGTAACTGCCCTGGATAAAGGTGTGCAAGGGCTATGGTGTGAGTGCCATGGGTCAGGTGTGTGAGTGCCATAGGTCAGGTGTGAGTGCCATGGGTCAGGTGTGAGTGCTATAGGTAAGGTGTGAGTGCCCTGGGTCAGGTGTGTGAGTGCCATGGGTCACGTGTGAGTGCCATGCGTCAGGTGTGTGAAAACCATGGGTCAGGTGTGTGAGAACCATGGGTCAGGTGTGAGTGCCCTGGGTCAGGTGTTTGAGTGCCTTGGGTCAGGTGTGTGAGTACTATGGGTCAGGTGTGAGTGCCATGGGTCAGGTGTGAATACCATGGGTCAGGTGTGAGTGCCATTGGTCAGGTGTGAATGCCATGGGTCAGGTGTGAGTGCCATAGGTCAGGTGTGAATACCATGGGTCAGGTGTGGGTGCCATGGGTTAGGTGTGAGTGCCATGGGTCAGGTGTGAGTACCATGGGTCAGGTGTGAGAAATTTCAATTACTCCAATATGGTAAACATGAGGAAATTAAAACTTCATCAGAGTACAAAATAAATTTAAGAAAAACCAACGTCAAAGACCTAGGAGTGATCATGTCGGAGGATCTCACCTTCAAGGACCATAATATTGTATTAATCGCATCTGCTAGAAAAATGACAGGATGGATAATAAAAACCTTCAAAACTAGGGATGCCAAGCCCATGATGACACTCTTCAGGTTGCTTGTTTTATCTAGGCTGGAATATTGCTGCACACTAACAGCACCTTTCAAAGCAGGTGAAATTGCTAACTTAGAAAATATACAGAGAACCTTCACGGCGCGCATAACGGAGATAAAACACCTCAATTACTGGGAGCGCTTGAAGTTCCTGAACCTGTACTCCCTGGATCGCAGGCGGGAGAGATACATGATTATATACACCTGGAAAATCCTAGAGGGACTAGCACCAAACTTGCACAAGAAAATCACTCTTAACGAAAGCAAAAAACTCGGCAGATGATGCAACATCCCCCCAATGAAAAGCACGGGTGTCACTAGCACGTTAAGAGACAATACAATAAGTGTCAGGGGCCCGAGACTGTTCAACTGCCTCCCAGCATACATAAAGGGGATTACCAATAGACCCCTGGCTGTCTTCAAGCAGGCACTGGAAAAGCACCTAAAGTCGGCACCTGACCAGCCGGGCTGTGGCTCGTACGTTGCATTGCGTGCAGCCAGCAGTAACAGCCTGGTTGATCAGGCTCTGATACACCATGAGACCTGGTCACAGACCGGGCCACGAGGGCCTTGATCCCCTGAACTCTTTCCAGGTAAACTCCAGGTAAACCATGGGTCAGGTGTGAGCACCATGGGTCAAGTGTGAGTGCAATGGGTCAGGTGTGACTACCATGGGTCAAGTGTGAGTACCATGGGTCAGGTGTGAGCGCCATGGGTCAGGTGTAGGTACCATGGGTCAGGTGTGAGTACCATGGGTCAGGTGTGAGTGCCATGGGCAGACAGTGGCACAGGGGAACATCAATAGTGGTCCCAACACCCTACTGGCCCAGTGCCAACTCTGTCTGCTCCCCTGCTGCTGATGTTACTGCTGCTGCTGCTGTTACTGCTGATGCTGTTACTGCTGCTGCTGCTGCTGCTGTTACTGCTGATGCTGTTACTGCTGCTGCTGCTGATGTTACTGCTGCTGCTGTTACTGTTGCTGCTGTTACTGCTGCTGCTGTTACTGCTGCTGCTACTGCTGCTGCTGTTACTGCTGCTGCTGTTACTGCTGCTGCTGTTACTGCTGATGCTGTTACTGCTGCTGATGTTACTGCTGCTGCTGTTGCTACTGCTGCTGCTGTTACTGCTGATGCTGTTACTGCTGCTGATATTACTGCTGCTGCTGTTGTTACTGCTGCTGCTGTTACTGCTGATGCTGTTACTGCTGCTGATGTTACTGCTGCTGCTGTTGCTACTGCTGGTGTTACTGCTGCTGCTGTTACTGCTGCTGCTGTTACTGCTGCTGATGTTACTGCTGCTGCTGCTGCTGTTACTGCTACTGCTGTTACTACTGATGCTGTTACTGATGCTGATGTTACTGCTGCTGCTGCTGTTGCTAATGCTGCTGTTACTGCTGTTGTTGTTACTGCTGCTGCAGTTACTGCTACTGATGTTACTGCTGCTGCTGTTGCTACTGCTGCTGTTACTGCTGCTGCTGCTACTGCTGCTGATGTTACTGCTCCTGTTACTGCTGATGCTGTTACTACTGCTGCTGTTACTGCTGCTGCTGTTACTGTTGCTGCTGCTGCTGTTACTGCTGCTGCTGTTACTGCTGCTGCTGTTGCTGCTGCTGCTGCTGCTGTTACTGCTGCTGCTGTTACTGCTGCTGATGTTACTGCTGCTGATGTTACTGCTGCTGCTGTTACTGCTGCTGATGTTACTGCTGCTGATGTTACTGCTGCTGATGTTACTGCTGCTGCTGTTACTGCTGCTGCTGTTACTACTGCTGCTGTTACTGCTGCTGCTGTTACTGCTGCTGCTTTTGCTACTGCTGCTGCTTTTGCTACTGCTCCTGTTACTGCTGCTGCTGTCACTGCTGCTGCTGTTAGTCCTGCTGCTGCTGCTGCTGCTGCTGTTACTGCTGCTGCTGTTACTGCTGCTGCTGTTGCTGCTGCTGCTGTTACTGCTGCTGCTGTTACTGCTGCTGCTGTTACTACTGCTAATGTTACTGCTGCTGCTGTTACTGCTTCTGCTGTTACTGCTGCTGATGTTACTGCTGCTGCTGTTATTGCTGCTGCTGTTACTGCTGCTGATGTTACTGCTGCTGATGTTACTGCTGCTGCTGATACTGCTGCTGGTGTTACTGCTGCTGATGTGACTGCTGCTGCTGTTACTGCTGCTGCTGTTACTGCTGCTGCTGTTGCTGCTGCTGCTGTTACTGCTGCTGCTGTTACTGCTGCTGCTGTTACTGCTCCTGATGTTACTACTGCTGCTGTTACTGCTGCTGATGTTACTGCTGTTGCTGTTACTGCTGCTGATGTTACTGCTGCTGCTGTTACTGCTGCTGATGTTACTGCTGCTGCTGTTACTGCTGCTGCTGTTACTGCTGCTGCTGTTACTGCTGCTGCTGTTACTGCTGCTGCTTTTGCTACTGCTGCTGTTACTGCTGCTGCTGTTACTGCTGCTGCTGTTACTGCTGCTGCTGTTATTGCTGCTGATGTTACTGCTGCTGCTGTTACTGCTGCGGCAGTTACTGCTGCTGCTGTCGTTGGTGATGCTGTTACTGCTGCTGCTGCTGCTGTTACTGCTGTTGCTGTTACTGCTGCGGCAGTTACTGCTGCTGATGTCGTTGGTGATGCTGTTACTGCTGCTGCTGCTGCTGTTACTGCTGCTGCTGTTACTGCTGCTGCTGTTGCTGCTGCTGCTGTTACTGCTGCTGTTGTTACTGCTGCTGCTGTTACTGTTGCTGATGTTACTGCTGCTGATGTTACTGCTGCTGCTGATACTGCTGCTGGTGTTACTGCTGCTGATGTGACTGCTGCTGCTGTTACTGCTGCTGCTGTTACTGCTGCTGCTGTTGCTGCTGCTGCTGTTACTGCTGCTGCTGTTACTGCTGCTGCTGTTACTGCTGCTGATGTTACTACTGCTGCTGTTACTGCTGCTGATGTTATTGCTGTTGCTGTTACTGCTGCTGATGTTACTGCTGCTGCTGTTACTGCTGCTGATGTTACTGCTGCTGCTGTTACTGCTGCTGCTGTTACTGCTGCTGCTGTTACTGCTGCTGCTGTTACTGCTACTGCTTTTGCTACTGCTGCTGTTACTGCTGCTGCTGTTACTCCTGCTGCTGTTACTGCTGCTGCTGTTATTGCTGCTGATGTTACTGCTGCTGCTGTTACTGCTGCAGCAGTTACTGCTGCTGCTGTTGTTGGTGATGCTGTTACTGCTGCTGCTGCTCCTGTTACTACTGCTGCTGTTACTGCTGCTGCTGTTACTGCTGCTGCTGTTACTGTTGCTGATGTTACTGCTGCTGCTGTTACTGCTGCTGATGTTACTGCTGCTGCTGTTACTGCTGCTGCGGTTACTGCTGCTGCTGTTATTGCTGCTGATGTTACTGCTGCTGCTGTTACTGCTGCAGCAGTTACTGCTGCTGCTGTCACTGGTGCTGCTGTTACTGCTGCTGCTGCTGCTGCTGTTACTGCTGCTGCTGTTACTGCTGCTGCTGTTGCTGCTGCTGCTGTTACTGCTGCTGCTGTTACTGCTGCTGCTGTTACTGCTGCTGATGTTATTGCTGCTGCTGTTACTGCTGCTGCTGTTACTGCTGCTGATGTTACTGCTGCTGCTGTTACTGCTGCTGCTGTTACTGCTGCTGATGTTTCTGCTGCTGATGTTAATGTTTCTACTGTTACTGCTGCTGATGTTACTGCTGCTGCTGTTACTGTTGCTGATATTACTGCTGCTGCTGTTACTGCTGCTGCTGTTACTGCTGCTGCTGTTACTGCTGCTGCTGTTACTGCTGCTGATGTTACTGCTTCTGCTGTTACTGGTGCTGCTGTTACTGCTGCTGCTGTTACTGCTTCTGCTGTTACTGGTGCCGCTGTTACTGCTGCTGCTGTTACTGCTGCTCCTGTTACTGCTTTTGCTGCTATTGCTGCTGCTGTTACTTCTTCTGCTGTTACTATTGCTGCTGTTACTGCTGTTACTGCTTCTGCTGCTGTTACTGCTGCTGCTGTTACTGCTGCTGATGTTGCTGCTTCTGCTGCTGTTACTGCTTCTGCTGTTACTGCTGCTGCTGTTACTGCTGCTGATGTTACTGCTGCTGCTGTTACCGCTGCTGCTGTTACTGCTGCTGCTGTTACTTGTCACCTATTTAGGGGAACCCTCGTGGACGGTTGTGTAGATGCACGGCTGTTATTACCTTGAGTTTACCTGGAGAGAGTTTCGGGGGTCAACGCCCCCGCGGCCCGGTCTGTGACCAGGCCTCCTGGTGGATCAGCGCCTGATCAACCAGGCTGTTGCTGCTGGCTGCACGCAAACCAACATATGAGCCACAGCCCGGCTGATCAGGAACTGACTTTAGGTGCTTGTCCAGTGCCAGCTTGAAGACTGCCAGGGGTCTGTTGGTAATCCCCCTTATGTGTGCTGGGAGGCAGTTGAACAGTCTCGGGCCCCTGACACTTATTGTATGGTCTCTTAAGTGTGTTAGTGACACCCCTGCTTTTCATTGGGGGGATGGTGCATCGTCTGCCAAGTCTTTTGCTTTCGTAGTGAGTGATTTTCGTGTGCAAGTTCGGTACTAGTCCCTCTAGGATTTTCCAGGTGTATATAATCATGTATCTCTCCCTCCTGCGTTCCAGGGAATACAGGTTTAGAAACCTCAAGCGCTCCCTGTAATTGAGGTGTTTTATCTCCGTTATGCGCGCCGTGAAAGTTCTCTGTACATTTTCTAGGTCGGCAATTTCACCTGCCTTGAAAGGTGCTGTTAGAGTGCAGCAATATTCCAGCCTAGATAGAACAAGTGACCTGAAGAGTGTCATCATGGGCTTGGCCTCCCTAGTTTTGTGTACGAATGGTATATAATACCGACAAGATGAGAGTAAGACACAAGTGCAACATCTGGGTATCTTTATTGTAGACGTTTCGCCATCCAGTGGCTTTATCAATACAAATTCCAGGACATAACTTGAAGACAGTAGAACTATGTACTGAAGATGAGGTAATCAGTCCCTCAACCTAGGAGTAGGTGCGAACAGCACCATAGTCGTGGAGATTCTGAAGCAGAAGAAAGAATCCTGGCGCTTATATAGTAACGTCAGGTGAAGCAGACGAGGGCAAATTCACTGGTGGGCGGGATTCCCCAGTGGAAGTAGGTCCTTCCCAAAGAGATGGGTTAGTTGTTGTAGTAGTAGTTGTCGTAGTTGTGAAGGTTATGTACATGTCCTCAGAATTAAGATTCCATGATGTTGCAGTGTCTGACAAGTTGTGTACGAATGGTATATAATACCGACAAGATGAGAGTAAGACACAAGTGCAACATCGGGTATCTTTATTGTAGACGTTTCGCCATCCAGTGGCTTTATCAATACAAATTCCAGGACATAACTTGAAGACAGTAAAACTATGTACAGAAGATGAGGTAATCAGTCCCTCAACCTAGGAGTAGGTGCGAACAGCACCATAGTCGTGGAGATTCTGAAGCAGAAGAAAGAATCCTGGCGCTTATATAGTAACGTCAGGTGAAGCAGACGAGGGCAAATTCACTGGTGGGCGGGATTCCCCAGTGGATGGCGAAACGTCTACAATAAAGATACCCAGATGTTGCACTTGTGTCTTACTCTCATCTTGTCGGTATTATATACCATTCGTACACAACTTGTCAGACACTGCAACATCATGGAATCTTAATTCTGAGGACATGTACATAACCTTCACAACTACGACAACTACTACTACAACAACTAACCCATCTCTTTGGGAAGGACCTACTTCCACTGGGGAATCCCGCCCACCAGTGAATTTGCCCTCGTCTGCTTCACCTGACGTTACTATATAAGCGCCAGGATTCTTTCTTCTGCTTCAGAATCTCCACGACTATGGTGCTGTTCGCACCTACTCCTAGGTTGAGGGACTGATTACCTCATCTTCAGTACATAGTTCTACTGTCTTCAAGTTATGTCCTGGAATTTGTATTGATAAAGCCACTGGATGGCGAAACGTCTACAATAAAGATACCCAGATGTTGCACTTGTGTCTTACTCTCATCTTGTCGGTATTATATACCATTCGTACACAACTTGTCAGACACTACAACATCATGGAATCTTAATTCTGAGGACATGTACATAACCTTCACAACTACGACAACTACTACTACAACAACTAACCCATCTCTTTGGGAAGGACCTACTTCCACTGGGGAATCCCGCCCACCAGTGAATTTGCCCTCGTCTGCTTCACCTGACGTTACTATATAAGCGCCAGGATTCTTTCTTCTGCTTCAGAATCTCCACGACTATGGTGCTGTTCGCACCTACTCCTAGGTTGAGGGACTGATTACCTCATCTTCTGTACATAGTTCTACTGTCTTCAAGTTATGTCCTGGAATTTGTATTGATAAAGCCACTGGATGGCGAAACGTCTACAATAAGGATACCCAGATGTTGCACTTGTGTCTTACTCTCCCTAGTTTTGAAGGTTCTCATTATCCATCCTGTCATTTTTCTAGCAGATGTGATTGATACAATGTTATGGTCCTTGAAGGTGAGATCCTCCGACATAATCACTCCCAGGTCTTTGACGTTGGTGTTTCGCTCTATTTTGTGGCCAGAATTTGTTTTGTACTCTGATGAAGATTTAATTTCCTCATGTTTACCATATCTGAGTAATTGAAATTTCTCATCGTTGAACTTCATATTGTTTTCTGCAGCCCACTGAAAGATTTGGTTGATGTCCGCCTGGAGCCTTGCAGTGTCTGCAATGGAAGACACTGTCATGCAGATTCGGGTGTCATCTGCAAAGGAAGACACGGTGCTGTGGCTGACATCCTTGTCTATGTCGGATATGAGGATGAGGAACAAGATGGGAGCTAGTACTGTGCCTTGTGGAACAGAGCTTTTCACCGTAGCTGCCTCGGACTTTACTCTGTTGACGACTACTCTCTGTGTTCTGTTAGTGAGGAAATTATAGATCCATCGACCGACTTTTCCTGTTATTCCTTTAGCGCGCATTTTGTGCGCTATTACGCCATGGTCACACTTGTCGAAGGCTTTTGCAAAGTCTGTATATATTACATCTGCATTCTTTTTGTCTTCTAGTGCATTTAGGACCTTGTCGTAGTGATCCAGTAGTTGAGACAGACAGGAGCGACCTGTTCTAAACCCATGTTGCCCTGGGTTGTGTAACTGATGGGTTTCTAGATGGGTGGTGATCTTGCTTCTTAGGACCCTTTCAAAGATTTTTATGATATGGGATGTTAGTGCTATTGGTCTGTAGTTCTTTGCTGTTGCTTTACTGCCCCCTTTGTGGAGTGGGGCTATGTCTGTTGTTTTTAGTAACTGAGGGACGACCCCCGTGTCCATGCTCCCTCTCCATAGGATGGAAAAGGCTCGTGATAGGGGCTTCTTGCAGTTCTTGATGAACACAGAGTTCCATGAGTCTGGCCCTGGGGCAGAGTGCATGGGCATGTCATTTATCGCCTGTTCGAAGTCATTTGGCGTCAGGATAACATCGGATAGGCTTGTGTTAATCAAATTTTGTGGCTCTCTCATAAAAAATTCATTTTGATCTTCGACTCTCAGTCTGGTTAGCGGCTTGCTAAAAACTGAGTCATATTGGGACTTGAGTAGCTCACTCATTTCCTTGCTGTCATCTGTGTAGGACCCATCTTGTTTAAGTAGGGGCCCAATACTGGGCGTTGTTCTCGATTTTGATTTGGCATAGGAGAAGAAATACTTTGGGTTTCTTTCGATTTCATTTATAGCTTTTAGTTCTTCCCGCGATTCCTGACTCCTAAAGGATTCTTTTAGCTTAAGTTTGATGCTTGCTATTTCTCTGACCAGTGTCTCCCTGCGCATTTCAGATATATTGACCTCTTTTAGCCGCTCTGTTATTCTTTTCCGTCGCCTGTAAAGGGAGCGCCTGTCTCTTTCTATTTTACATCTACTCCTCCTTTTTCTTAGAGGAATAAGCCTTGTGCATACATCGAGTGCCACCGAGTTAATCTGTTCTAGGCATAAGTTTGGGTCTGTGTTGCTTAGTATATCTTCCCAGCTTATATCGGTTAGGACTTGGTTTACTTGGTCCCACTTTATGTTTTTGTTATTGAAGTTGAATTTGGTGAATGCTCCCTCGTGACTAGTCTCATTTTGTCGGTCTGGGGCTCCTCGCATACATGTCTGAACCTCAATTATGTTGTGATCTGAGTATATTGTTTTTGATATGGTGACATTTCTTATCAGATCATCATTGTTAGTGAATATGAGGTCTAGTGTATTCTCCAGTCTAGTAGGCTCTATTATTTGCTGGTTTAAATTGAATTTTGTGCAGCGATTTAAAAACTCGTGTGAGTGTGAGTTTTCATCAGAGCTGCCTCCTGGTGTTATTACTGCAACAATATTATTTGCTATATTCCTCCATTTTAGGTGCCTTAAGTTGAAATCCCCCAGGAGCAAGATGTTGGGTGCAGGAGCTGGAAGATTTTCCAGACAGTGGTCAATTTTTAACAGCTGTTCCTGGAATTGCTGGGATGTTGCATCCGGAGGCTTGTAGACTACCACAATGACTAGGTTTTGGTTCTCGACCTTTACTGCTCAAACTTCCACTACGTCATTTGAGACGGGCAGCCAGGTAGTATGTGAACGGTCTCTCTCTCTCTCTCTCTCTCTCTCTCTCTCTCTCTCTCACACACACACACACACACTCTCTCTCTCACACACACACACACACTCTCTCTCTCACACATATATCACTGCTACTGCTCAGCCTCCATCACTATGTATGCAAATCGACCACTTAATGGGCTCTCTCTCTCTCTCTCTCTCTCTCTCTCTCTCTCGCTCTCTCTCTCTCTCTCTCTCTCTCGTTCTCTCTCTCTCTCTCTCTCTTTCTCGATTTCTACAATTTCTTAAGATTCATCTTAATTCAGTCTCCCTCCAGAGCCTCCTTCTTCCTCCTTCCTTCTCTCTTTCTTCCAGACCTCGACCTTCCTGTATATCTATCTATCTATCTATCTATTTTATTATTTTTATTAGCACACTGGCCGATTCCCACCAAGGCAGGGTAGCCCAAAAAATAAAAACTTTCTCCATCAGTCACTCCATCACTGTCTTGCCAGAAGGGTGCTTTACACTACAGTTTTTAAACTATAACATTTACACCCCTCCTTCAGAGTGCAGGCACTGTATTTCCCATCTCCCAGACTCAAGTCCGGCCTGCCGGTTTCCCTGAATCCCTTCATAAATGTTACTTTGTTCACACTCCAACAGCACGTCAAGTATTAAAAACCATTTGTCTCAATTCACTCCTATCAAACATGCTCACGCATGCCCGCTGGAAGTCCAAGCCCCTCGCACAGAAAACCTCCTTTACCCCCTCCCTCCAACCTTTCCTAGGCCGACCCTACCTGCCTTCCTTCCACTACAGACTGATACACTCTTGAAGTCATTCTGTTTCGCTCCATTCTCTCTACATGTCTGAACCACCTCAACAACCCTTCCTCAGCCCTCTGGATAACAGTTTTGGCAATCCTGCACCTCCTCCTAACTTCCAAACTATGAGTTCTCTGCATTATATTCACACCACACATTGCCCTCAGACATGACATCTCCACTGCCTCCAGCCTTCTCCTTGCTGCAACATTCATCACTCATGCTTCACACCCATATAAGAGCATTGGTAAAACTGTACTCTTATACATTCCCCTCTTTGCCTCTAAGGACAAAGTTCTTTGTCTCCACAGACTTCTAAGTGCACCGCTCACCCTTTTCCCCTCATCAATTCTATGATTCACCTCATCTTTCATAGAACCCTCTGCTGGCACGTCCACTCCCAAATATCTGAATACATTCACCTCCTCCATACTCTCTCCCTCCAATCTGATATCCAATCTTTCATCACCTAATCTTTTTGTTATCCTCATAACCTTACTCTTTCCTGTATTCACTTTTAATTTTCTTTTTTACATACCCTGCCAAATTCATCTACCAACCTCTGCAACTTCTCTTCAGAATCTCTCAAGAGCACAGTGTCATCAGCAAAGAGCAACTGTGACAACTCCCACTTTATGTGTGATTCTTTATCTTTTAACTCCACGCCTCTTATCAAGACCCTCGCATTTACTTCTCTTACAACCCCATCTATAAATATATTGAACAACCACGGTGACATCACACATCCTTGTCTAAGGCCTACTTTTACTGGGAAATAATCTCCCTCTTTCCTACATACTCTTCACTGCTTTCAGTAACCTACCTCCTATACCATACACCTGCAACATCTGCCACATTGCCCCCCTATCCACCCTGTCATACGCCTTTTCCAGATCCATAAATGCCACTAAAACCTCTTTAGCCTTATCTAAATACTGTTCACTTATATGTTTTACTGTAAACACCTGCTCCACACACACACCCTACCTTTCCTAAAGCCTCCTTGTTCATTTGCTACCCTCTTCTCCGTCTTACTCTTAATTCTTTCAATAATAACTCTACCATACACTTAACCAGGGATACTCAACAGATTTATCCCCCTAAAATTTTTGCACTCTCTTTTGTCCCCTTTGCCTTTATACAAAGGAACTATGCATGCTCTCTGCCAATCCCTAGGTACCTTACCCTCTTCCATACACCTATTAAACAATAGGACCAACCACTCCAAAATTATATCCCCACCTGATTTTAACATTTCTGTCTTTATCCCATCAATCCCAGCTGCCTTGCCCCCTTTCATTTTACCTACTGCCTCACGAACTTCCCCCCACACTCACAACTGGCTCTTCCTCACTCCTACAAGATGTTATTCCTCCTTGCCCTATACATGAAATCACAGCTTCCCTATCTTCATCAACATTTAACAATTCCTCAAAATATTCCCTCCATCTTTCCAATACCTCAAACTCTCCATTTAATAACTCTCCTCTCCTATTTTTTAACTGACAAATCCATTTGTTCTTGTGGCTTCCTTAACTTGTTAATCTCACTCCAAAACTTTTTCTTATTTTCAACAAAATTTGTTGATAACATCTCACCCACTCTCTCATTTGCTCTCTTTTCACATTGCTTCACCACTCTCTTAACCTCTCTCTTTTTCTCCATATACTCTTCCCTCCTTGCATCACTTCTACTTTGTAAAAACTTCTCATATGCTAACTTTTTCTCCCTTGCTACTCTCTTTACATCATCATTCCACCAATCGCTCCTCTTCCCTCCCACACCCACTTTCCTGTAACCACAAACTTCTGCAGAACACTCTAACACTACATTTTTAAACCTACCCCATACCTCTTCGACCCCATTGCCTATGCTCTCATTAGCCCATCTATCCTCCAATAGCTGTTTATATCTTACCCTAACTGCCTCCTCTTTTAGTTTATAAACCTTCACCTCTCTCTTCCCTGATGCTTCTATTCTCTTTGTATCCCATTTACCTTTTATTCTCAGTGTAGCTACAACTAAAAAGTGATATGATATATCTGAGGCCCCTCTTTAAATATGTACATCCTGAAGTCTACTCAACAGTCTTTTATCTACCAATACATAATCCAACAAACTACTGTCATTTCGCCCTACACCATATCTTGTATACTTATTTATCCTCTTTTTCTTAAAATATGTATTACCTATAACTAAACCCATTTCTATACAAAGTTCAATCAAAGGGCTCCGATTATCATTTACACCTGGCACCCCAAACTTACCTACCACACTCTCTCTAAAATTTCTCCTACTTCAGCATTCAGGTCCCCTACCACAATTACTCTTTCACTTGGTTCAAAGGTTCCTATACATTCACTTAACATCTCCCAAAATCCCTCTCTCTCCTCTACATTCCTCTCTTCTCCAGGTGCATACACGCCTTTTATAACCCACTTTTTACATCCAACCTTTACTTTAATCCACATTATCCTTGAATTTACACATTCATATTATCTTTTCTCCTTCCATAACTGATTCTTCAACATTATTGCTACCTCTTCCTTAGCTCTAACCCTTTCAGATACTCCAGATTTAATCCCATTTATTTCCCCCACCGAAACTCCCCTACCCCCTTCAGCTTTGTTTCGCTTAGGGCCAGGACATCCAACTTCTTTTCATTCATAACATCAGCAATCATCTGTTTCTTGTCATCTGCACTACATCCATGCACATTCAAGCATCCCAGTTTTATGAAGTTTTTCTTCTCTTTTTTAGTAAATGTTTACAGGAGAAGGGGTTACTAGCCCATTGCTCCCGGCATTTTAGTTGCCTCATACGACACGCATGGCTTACGGAGGAAAGATTCTTTTCCACTTCCCCATGGACAATAGAAGAAATAAAGAAGAACAAGAGCTATTTAGAAAAAGGAGAAAAACCTAGATGTATGTATATATATATGCATGGACTTTTCATATGATTTTTTAAGAATATGTAAAATATTTAAAAATGTAGAAATTTTTTGGAATGTGTTAAATAAGTATGAGACTCCCTCTTCAGACCTGTTTCAAATATTTATCACTGTTGTGGTTTCCTGAACATAAGGTTCGTGCTGCTAGGGGAGCAGGACTGTTGTATGACCCTAGTGGGTTTAACACTTGCTTTTTTATTATAATAATGATCGGGGAGCATGGTTTAAGTTCCTTCAGTTAAAGAACCCTTCACCAGCATCAACACACCTCAACCCTTGTAGTTATTTCCTTTAATAACAGTACTTTAGCCTTGGCTATGCAAATATAATAGACTAGCAACAGCTACTGTATTTCTTGGAGATATTATAATTATCGTCCCGACAGAGATGAAGTACCTTAAAGTTTGATGATTGTTACACTTCAGAACTTGTATTGTCAGCAAGTCAAAAGTTAAACAGCACTGTAGATACTGATACATAATTTATTAATTTATAAAGTAGTAGGTTGGTAGACAGCAACCACCCAGGGAAGTACTACCGTCCTGCCAGATGACTGTGAAACAAAAACCTGTAATTGTTTTGCATGATGGTAGGATTGCTGGTTTCTTTTTCTGTCTCATAAACACGCTAAGATAACAGGGATATCTTGCTACTCCTACTAACACTTTGGTCACACTTCACAGACACGCACATGCATATATATATATACATACATCTAGGTTTTTCTCCTTTTTCTAAATAGCTCTTGTTCTTTTTTATTTCTTCTATTGTCCATGGGGAAGTGGAAAAGAATCTTTCCTCCGTAAGCCATGCGTGTCGTATGAGGCGACTAAAATGCCGGGAGCAATGGGCTAGTAACCCCTTCTCCTGTATACAATTACTAAAAAAGAGAAGAAGAAAAACTTTATAAAACTGGGTTGCTTAAATGTGCGTGGATGTAGTGCGGATGACAAGAAACAGATGATTGCTGATGTTATGAATGAAAAGAAGTTGGATGTCCTGGCCCTAAGCGAAACAAAGCTGAAGGGGGTAGGAGAGTTTCAGTGGGGGGAAATAAATGGGATTAAATCTGGAGTATCTGAGAGAGTTAGAGCAAAGGAAGGGGTAGCAGTAATGTTAAATGATCAGTTATGGAAGGAGAAAAGAGAATATGAATGTGTAAATTCAAGAATTATGTGGATTAAAGTAAAGGTTGGATGCGAGAAGTGGGTCATAATAAGCGTGTATGCACCTGGAGAAGAGAGGAATGCAGAGGAGAGAGAGAGATTTTGGGAGATGTTAAGTGAATGTATAGGAGCCTTTGAACCAAGTGAGAGAGTAATTGTGGTAGGGGACTTGAATGCTAAAGTAGGAGAAACTTTTAGAGAGGGTGTGGTAGGTAAGTTTGGGGTGCCAGGTGTAAATGATAATGGGAGCCCTTTGATTGAACTTTGTATAGAAAGGGGTTTAGTTATAGGTAATACATATTTTAAGAAAAAGAGGATAAATAAGTATACACGATATGATGTAGGGCGAAATGACAGTAGTTTGTTGGATTATGTATTGGTAGATAAAAGACTGTTGAGTAGACTTCAGGATGTACATGTTTATAGAGGGGCCACAGATATATCAGATCACTTTCTAGTTGTAGCTACACTGAGAGTAAAAGGTAGATGGGATACAAGGAGAATAGAAGCATCAGGGAAGAGAGAGGTGAAGGTTTATAAACTAAAAGAGGAGGCAGTTAGGGTAAGATATAAACAGCTATTGGAGGATAGATGGGCTAATGAGAGCATAGGCAATGGGGTCGAAGAGGTATGGGGTAGGTTTAAAAATGTAGTGTTAGAGTGTTCAGCAGAAGTTTGTGGTTACAGGAAAGTGGGTGCAGGAGGGAAGAGGAGCGATTGGTGGAATGATGATGTAAAGAGAGTAGTAAGGGAGAAAAAGTTAGCATATGAGAAGTTTTTACAAAGTAGAAGTGATGCAAGGAGGGAAGAGTATATGGAGAAAAAGAGAGAGGTTAAGAGAGTGGTGAAGCAATGTAAAAAGAGAGCAAATGAGAGAGTGGGTGAGATGTTATCAACAAATTTTGTTGAAAATAAGAAAAAGTTTTGGAGTGAGATTAACAAGTTAAGAAAGCCTAGAGAACAAATGGATTTGTCAGTTAAAAATAGGAGAGGAGAGTTATTAAATGGAGAGTTAGAGGTATTGGGAAGATGGAAGGAATATTTTGAGGAATTGTTAAATGTTGATGAAGATAGGGAAGCTGTGATTTCGTGTATAGGGCAAGGAGGAATAACATCTTGTAGGAGTGAGGAAGAGCCAGTTGTGAGTGTGGGGGAAGTTCGTGAGGCAGTAGGTAAAATGAAAGGGGGTAAGGCAGCCGGGATTGATGGGATAAAGATAGAAATGTTAAAAGCAGGTGGGGATATAGTTTTGGAGTGGTTGGTGCAATTGTTTAATAAATGTATGGAAGAGGGTAAGGTACCTAGGGATTGGCAGAGAGCATGCATAGTTCCTTTGTATAAAGGCAAAGGGGATAAAAGAGAGTGCAAAAATTATAGGGGGATAAGTCTGTTGAGTGTACCTGGTAAAGTGTATGGTAGAGTTATAATTGAAAGAATTAAGAGTAAGACGGAGAATAGGATAGCAGATGAACAAGGAGGCTTTAGGAAAGGTAGGGGGTGTGTGGACCAGGTGTTTACAGTGAAACATATAAGTGAACAGTATTTAGATAAGGCTAAAGAGGTCTTTGTGGCATTTATGGATTTGGAAAAGGCGTATGACAGGGTGGATAGGGGGGCAATGTGGCAGATGTTGCAAGTGTATGGTGTAGGAGGTAGGTTACTGAAAGCAGTGAAGAGTTTTTACGAGGATAGTGAGGCTCAAGTTAGAGTATGTAGGAAAGAGGGAAATTTTTTCCCAGTAAAAGTAGGCCTTAGACAAGGATGTGTGATGTCACCGTGGTTGTTTAATATATTTATAGATGGGGTTGTAAGAGAAGTAAATGCGAGGGTCTTGGCAAGAGGCGTGGAGTTAAAAGATAAAGAATCACACACAAAGTGGGAGTTGTCACAGCTGCTCTTTGCTGATGACACTGTGCTCTTGGGAGATTCTGAAGAGAAGTTGCAGAGATTGGTGGATGAATTTGGTAGGGTGTGCAAAAGAAGAAAATTAAAGGTGAATACAGGAAAGAGTAAGGTTATGAGGATAACAAAAAGATTAGGTGATGAAAGATTGAATATCAGATTGGAGGGAGAGAGTATGGAGGAGGTGAACGTATTCAGATATTTGGGAGTGGACGTGTCAGCGGATGGGTCTATGAAAGATGAGGTGAATCATAGAATTGATGAGGGAAAAAGAGTGAGTGGTGCACTTAGGAGTCTGTGGAGACAAAGAACTTTGTCCTTGGAGGCAAAGAGGGGAATGTATGAGAGTATAGTTTTACCAACGCTCTTATATGGGTGTGAAGCGTGGGTGATGAATGTTGCAGCGAGGAGAAGGCTGGAGGCAGTGGAGATGTCATGTCTGAGGGCAATGTGTGGTGTGAATATAATGCAGAGAATTCGTAGTTTGGAAGTTAGGAGGAGGTGCGGGATTACCAAAACTGTTGTCCAGAGGGCTGAGGAAGGGTTGTTGAGGTGGTTCGGACATGTAGAGAGAATGGAGCGAAACAGAATGACTTCAAGAGTGTATCAGTCTGTAGTGGAAGGAAGGCGGGGTAGGGGTCGGCCTAGGAAGGGTTGGAGGGAGGGGGTAAAGGAGGTTTTGTGTGCGAGGGGCTTGGACTTCCAGCAGGCATGCTTGAGCGTGTTTGATAGGAGTGAATGGAGACAAATGGTTTTTAATACTTGACGTGCTGTTGGAGTGTGAGCAAAGTAACATTTATGAAGGGATTCAGGGAAACCGGCAGGCCGGACTTGAGTCCTGGAGATGGGAAGTACAGTGCCTGCACTCTGAAGGAGGGGTGTTAATGTTGCAGTTTAAAAACTGTAGTGTAAAGCACCCTTCTGGCAAGACAGTGATGGAGTGAATGATGGTGAAAGTTTTTCTTTTTCGGGCCACCCTGCCTTGGTGGGAATCGGCCGGTGTGATAATAAAAAAAAAAAAAAAAAAAAATATACATTATATCTTCATTATTGCCCTTCTTGTTAAAGGTATTAACCAAGAACTGACTAATGCACAACAATCCTTATTTAGTAACATGTATAATAAAAATAATATTTATGTGAGTGGAGATTTTTGAGATTTGATGGTCTGTAAGTTTGAGCAAGGTAACATTTATGAAATGACTTGGACAAACCAGTTAGTCAGGCTCAAGTTCTGTACTCCGTTGGAATGGACATTACAGTTCGGACGGAGTCACCTGAATTGTGATGTCTTGATTCGTGACACGTTGCAAACAAATCGCAGTACAGGTGGGGATTGAACTTGTGGCAAGTGAGTTTTACAAATCGCCGTGAGTTCAATCCCCACCCATACCGTGGGATGTCTTGATTTCTGTCAAGACCTCTATGAAAAGTGTGATAATGACTCTTTCTATAGGTCACACTACCTTCAGAAGATGGCCAAAGTGTGAAACTTGCGAGAAAATGGTAATTCAGCACTACAAAGTACAGGGGGCATAAGCCCAGAGTAAAAGATCCTTGGATCTGTGGACCATAGAGAGCAATTACCTGTATACAGAAAGATGAGCTAGCACAAAAATAATATGCCTTAAGGATTTAATTTTTCATCGAGAAACTTTTACAAATGTGTAATGCACAAGTAGCCAGTTAGTAATTGGATATCACTGGGATGACACAATATGTAAGAGTACACCAACTCTACCAGTGCAGAATGTATAAAATGATGAAATTGATCTTTCAAACTAAAAACAACTTCCATCAGTACCATAATCAAAGATTACATGAATGAGGATGCTTCAAACAAGACCCGGCTAATTTAAATGAACCAACTATACCACCACTATAATTCCTCAGTGGGAGTGGATCCCAAGTGCAGCTTAAAATTGTGTATAGTTGAACATAATAACAAAACTTAAATTAGCTATTAAGAAAGAATATTGTGATCAGATATGATTACAATATACAAAATAATCCAGGACATTAGACAGGACAGATAAAGAAAGGCTTTGTACCACAGAAGCAACTAAAACAGATAGATGGAAACTACACACCCAAATAAACTACACTCACAATATATGAAAACAGTTTTTAACCATTAGTGGGAAAAAGAAACAGAGCAATTTAGGTAATGAAGTAAAGGTGTTTTTTTCTGACAGTAGATATATATAAAGTGAATTCAAAAGTAGATGATAAAATTATTTTGTGTGAGCTGATTGAAAATTAAGAAACATGGCCAAAACAAGAGCTTGCTACCGACACAAAGAAATATTTACAGAAAATTTGTAACATTTTTCAACAATTATGATCTACCATAAATTTTATTCTAAGTAACTAATAAAATGTGTAATAAAAAGTTCTCTGTACAGGTGCTTATCCACTGAAGATGGTTCAACCTACGATATTTTGACTTTACAATGGTGAAAAGGCAATTAATTACTTTGGAGATGAAACTTAAGATAATTACTTAACATGAAGGCAACAAGTCTGTAACTTGTATTCCTATATTTACTTTTCAATACTGGCATTTAGTTAGTTACAGTAATTAATTGTCAATTTGCTTATTCAGTAACAGTAGTTATTTATTTACTTATTTATTTAACATGTATTTATATTAGACTTATGGCATTTTCAACTTAGGATGTGTTTGTTGGAATGTAACCCCATCGTAAGTCGAGAAGCACCTGTATACTGTACAGCTGAGAAGACACTGGTGAAGACTAATCAAACATGGACGAGAAGGTAACACCTAACAAAAATACAAGAGGAAAGTAGTGGTAGATACAAGGAAGTCATACAGTGGCCGAGAGCTACTGCATAGCTACTTGCATATTTTCTTATTCTTTCAACAAGCCGGCCGTATCCAACCAAGGCAGGGTGGCCCAAAAACAAAAACAAAAGTTTCTCTGTTTAACTTTAGTACAGCCTCTCGTCACTTAACGGTGAAGCTCCGTTCCTGAGACCAAATCGTTAAACGAATTGGTTGCTATAATGGTAGTGAGTTTTCAACCATTTTTTACATTGTTTTTATGTCACCTTTGCACAATTTATAACATTTCAAGTATATTTTTGTTGAGATTTTTGGCCTTACCTGCCGTGTTTATTATAACTATATATAATGAACACTTAGCTGATAAATGACAGCAAATCGTCTACACAGCCGCCCCTGCAGACGAGGTCTAGAAGCTGTCGAAACCATCACAACAGTGGGCTGTCAAGAGATACAATTTGTAAGTATAAATTACCCCTAGGGGGTGTTATGTCAGCATATTTCATTCGATGATGGCTGACGAAATACTTACTTGTTTGGACTCAAAAGTCCACACCTTACTGCCGATTATAGGTTGATTACAAACTCCTTGTGACTCAAGAATTGCGCAATCCCCCGATCTACAAGAAATTCGTAACATACCTTGCTCTTTGTAACGTGAGCTATGTTGTTCTCAACACCTTCGACAGATATCGGTGACTTGATAGAAGCTGAAGTGTCCTTGGATGTCCACGTCTTCCATTGTCTAGGAAACACACACTGGTACACTATGTTCCACAAGATTTGTCTTTATTGTTCACAATGTATCACAAGAGAAGCTGATCACACTTCTCCTATGTTTATTGTGTTTTGTGAGACACTTTGTCCACACTAACGCACAGATCAGTGTTCTTTGTTGGTTATCCTGGCGTCAGTGTCACTCGTAGTAGAGTCAAAGATAGTCTGCCAGACGCTACAGCGCTCCATGCCGTCACTGCCCCCAGCACAAAAAAAAAAACGCTGACCTAGTACCTTGCATCCCTGTCACCTCCTCGATGAAGCAAAGCAAAATGTTTGTTTCTTGCTGTCTTAATCATAGACAACAATGTACACTAGTTTTACTATGGTAATAAAGTGGGAGCAGGATTTTCCTTAATTGTCCTGCTAAGTAAGAGATGTACTGTCTCTTATAAAAATACACGTTGCAACACCGCTGCAAGGAGCAGAGGTCATTTGACTACGTGGCATAGCATCTGTGATCAATTACTCACTCTAGCAGTAAACAAGACGCTCGCCCCTTCTGAGTGGCCCCTCAGGGCTGAAAGGGCTGAAGGGGGCTGAAGGGGGCTGATACCCCCCTCCTGGAGAAAATTTCTCCACACTGGGGGGCGGCGGAGGTTCGCTGCAGGTGAACTATTCATCACTTAACATTAATTTAATTTTCTCACTCGCCAACACTGCTGCTTGTCTTTTCTGAACAGCTTTAGTCTGTGTGGTGTCTGGAGAATCACTAATTTTGTTTTCAACACTGTGTAATTCTAACGGCACTAGTTTATTTATTGTCCGCTTATTCACTACACATTTGCTCAAAACATCAACTGTCCTGATGATTCCATTTGCATCAGGATATATGGTCACAATTTTTCCAAGTGGCCATTGGGACCTCGGACCATCATTGTCGATAATCACTATGTCACCAGGTCTTAAGGACTTATGATTTTCAGGAACACCAGCTCCATAGAAGTGTTCTCTCAATGAGGTGAGATAGTCTTCTCGCCAAATTTTCTCCCAACGTTCAATCACTTTATTAAGGTGTTTGAATTTACGTCTGAGTTGCTCAGGTTCGAAATAAGTAGGATCCTTTATGATTTCTTTATCATTCATGGGAGGAACAGGTTCGAGCCTTCTGCCATGGAGTAAATGAGATGGACTTAACACTTCTAAATTGTCCAGATCATCGGTAACATAAGTTAGAGGTTTGTTGTTGACTATTTTCTATTTCAGTCACAACTGTACGGAATTCTTCTAAGACGATGAAGAGTCTTCCTTAAACAACGTTTTACAATGCCGATCATTCTTTCATAAAATCCGCCGTGCCATGGAGATTTAGGAGGAATGTATCTCCAACAACATCTGCGTTGATTCAGCATCTGTTGTACTTCTGGTTGATCAAAGATCTTGCTTATATAAGCAGTACCAGCAACAAAGTTCATTGCATTATCTGAAATCATCAGTCTGGGACATGCCCTTCTGGCTGCAAACCTTCTGAATAATTTGATAAAAGTTTCAGCAGACATGTCAGTGGCTACTTCTAGATGTACTGCTCTAGTTGTAGCACAAGTGAACAAACAGATGTACACCTTGATGGGAACTTTGTCAACTGTTTTGGTTAAAATTATTGGTCCAGTATAATCTACACCTGTCACCTCAAATGGAGTGATATGACAAACTCTTTCAGAGGGATATGGAGGTGGACCTGGATACTGACATACTCGCCTATCATAGTGACGACAAGTAATACAGTCCTTTATTTGTTTTTTCACACTTTGTCGACCTTGAGGTATCCAGTAGGATTGTCGTATATGACAAAGTGTGTCAGCTACCCCACCATGTAACACGTTACTGTGGGCGTTTTGCACAATCAGTTTTGTTAGCCAATGATTCTTGGGGATCAATATTGGATGTATGGCTTCTTTAGGTAGTGAAGAATTATGAATTCTTCCTCGACATCTCATAATCTTTTCTGAGTCGAGATAAAGTCCTAAAGAATTAATCATAACAGGTTTCTTTGGGGATTTATCTTGTGTTTCTAGAAATTTATATTCTGTAGAGAAAACGTCTTTCTGTATTAGTTTCACCCAATATTTAATGGGTTCAAGACATTCATAATCAGGTTTTATTCCTGTAATGAATTTAAAGACAAGAGCTGTAACTCTTAAGAGTTTACCCAAAGATGAGTATTTAGATCCATCAATGACTATTTCTGTTGTGTCTGCAGTATTTACACAACTTATTTCTGCTGTGTTCAAGCAGACTGTTTCTTCTGGCATAATGTGAGCTTTTTGCTGAGGCCAGTTATTTTCATCAGAGAGCCAGTTCGGTCCGTGGAGCCATAATTTATTATCCACAAATTTCTTGAGTGGGACACCACGTGACAACATGTCAGCTGGATTCTCTTGGGTAGAGACGTGAAGAAAGAGATAATCTCTCTGCATCTCTTTTATTTCTGCTACTCTGTTCTGTACATAGACCAACTTACTCTTATTATTTCTTAACCACTGGAGAACTGCTTCATTATCACTCCAGATCACGGTTTTCTCAATAGTGAGATGATCAAGTACTTTGTTGAGATAGACAGCTAATTTTGTACCTACATAGAGTGCTGTCAGTTCCAATTGTGGTACTGTTCTGACCTTCAAGGGTGCTACCCTGGCCTTTGAAGTAAATTAGTGTACTTCCTTCAGCATTACTCATGTAAGCTACAGCGCCATAACCTCTGGTTGACGCATCACAGAACACATGTAATGTGTACTTGTTTCCCTCTTGACCTATTTGTCTGGGAAGTTTAATTTGATGAAGTTGTTTAAACTCCTTGGATATTTCATCCCATGCTTGACTCATTTCTTGAGGCAAGTTCTCATCCCATCCAATTTTGAGCTTCCATGCATCTTGCATAAGCATTTTACCTTTTATGGTAATTGGTGAGACGAATCCTAGAGGATCAAAACATTGTGATACCTCTGACAGTAAACTACGTTTAGTGAGTGTACTGCATGATTTATTGTTTATCCTTTTGAGACTCAAAGTATCTTCCTGTGTGTTCCAATTAAGTCCCAGCATATTGTTGCAATCAGGAATTTCAGTTTCAGGGAAATCTTCTTTGATAAGTTCCCTTAATTGCTTTGAATTTGTAATCCACATCCTTAGAGGCATATTTGCTTCTTTCATCTCCTTGTTAGCTTCTATGTATAAGGATTTCAAATCCTCCTCTTTATTCACAGTACCTTGAAGATTGTCCACATAGAAACTTTTCTTTAAGACTTCTTTGAAGGGACTTTCAGATTTCTTCAAATGTGTATTTAGAGTAGCTACTAGTAAGAATGGAGAGGATGTTGCACCAAATAATACTGATTTGAAACGATAAGTTTTCACAGGACTTTGAGGATCATGTAGATTTTCAGGCCACAAGAATCGAGTATAATCTCTATCTATTTCTTGTAGTCCTACTCTTAAGAAAGCTTTGGAAATATCAGCCGTGTAGGCATATGGGTTTGTGCGAAATTTCATAAGCACGTCTCCAAGCTTCTCAGTTAGTGAGGGTCCGGTCATCAGACAGTCATTAAGACTTGCTACATCTTTATTTGCACGTGCGCTGCAATTATATACAACACGTAGTGGAGTGGTTTCAGAATCTTTTCTGACTCCATGGTGCGGGAGATAATGAGCGTTTGTCTTCAACTTATCTTCGACTATTTCCTCAATGAATTTATTGTCCAACTGTTCTTGTATGATATTATCATAGACAGTCAGTAACTCTGGATTCTTCCTGAGCTCATGTATTTGTGCTTTCATCTGTCCGAAAGCCATGCGATAATTGCTAGGCAGATGTTGTGGATTTAATTTCCATGGTAACCTAACCCAATACTGTCCATCTTTATATTTGACAGTGTCCAAATATTGGTTATAAGTCTGAGACTCTTGTGGGCTTGGTTTATTTACATCAATACCTATCGCATCTAAATCCCACAACTTATCAACTGGTTCATTCATTTCTTCTAGTAATGATAATTTTTGCTGTGGTACATGATCAGCGGTTATTCTCGTAACTAGTACATTTTCCACTGAATCAATATCAGCTTCTTTCCCACTTTGAGAGGGAATGGGACCACATATCATGTGGCCTCCTGCTGTTTTCAGCAAGTGAACATCATGTTTACTTACTATATTTTGCACAAAACAGTGATAATAATCACTTCCAATGATTAAATCAATTGGACTAATTGTGTCCGTCTGTATGTCAGGACAGGCTAACTTGACCTTAGCTGCTTTCAGTGCTGCAACTGTTTCTTTTAATCCCTGGATCTGCACAGATTTAGGCAAATCATCTACTACCACAGCTTCTACTGTCTTTTTCCTGTTTCCTAGACCAACAGTGATTCTGGCTAGGTCATATGTCTGTTTACCAGAATTGTGGAAAAAACCAGCTATATCTAACTGTATTTTTGGCATAGGGTTGTTTATTCAGTTTCTCCAACACTGATCTTCTTATGAAGGACCTTTGTGAGCCTTGATCAAATAGTGTTAGCACTTTGGTTTTGTGTAATTTATTAGATAACTCAACTCGAGCTATCGGGAGAGCAGTTGCTTTAAACTTATCTCTCACATTTAATGCTGTTGCTTGTTGACTTCCTGATTCTGTGGAAGTCTGCTGCTGTTCAGCAAAAGTATTTGGGCATAATGCTGTATGATGCATACCCTTGCATTTAAAACACTTCTTCAGTGAGCATTTACATCCCTTGTGTTCACCTAAACACTTGATGCATCTTTTCAGCTGATGAACACGTTGTTTACATGCCTCCATTGATGTGTATTGACTACAATACTGTGCCCAATGTGTTCCATCACAAAGTACACATTTTGGAGTACGTTGATGTGTGACAGTTTGTTTACTGTCTGTTGTATTCACAGCTTGATAAATGCCTATATGGGATTTCCCATTATGTGGTTTAGTGGGAGTAGTTATACTCTTTTTATACTGAGTTGAAGGTTTATTATCCACGGGATTTGTGGATTTTTCATCTTGTCTCGTTGCTTGCATGCATGAAACTATTGTTTGTAAACCATTGCTAATTTCTTCACAAGTGAAATAGCGTTTATTGAACATAATATTTAATCGTTCAATAGTTTGTGGTGACAACTTATCTTGTACAATACCACTGATAAACCAATCACATTGTCTTAGGTCATATTTAGCATCTAGAGATCTGAGACTATTGTCTAATGTAATTCTAAATGCCTGTAAGTCTGAAAAACAATGTTTGGGTGGCTTCAAGCTTGATATTAAGACTGCATGTCTAACTCTAGCCTTGTCAGCATCAAAGTAATTGTCTGCTAAGACACGTAAGGCTATTTGATAATTACCTTTAACCACCGGAAATGACTTAATCAGTTCATAGGGTTCTCCCTTCACAAGACATTTAAGGTAATTGAACTTAGCAATCTCATCTATGTCAGTTCGTGAATTTACTATGGATTGAAAACCACTAATGAATTCTTCATAATTATGACCTTGGAAAATAGGTAATGACAATGTAGGTAAGCTTGGTAATGGGACACTTGTTGTTGTTACATGTGTAACAGGTGTTTGACCACTAGTTACAGTAGGTCTCTGTGACAGAGTTTTACGGCAGATAGCCTGTACTCCTGTCCACCTTAATTGTTGATCACTAAAAGTATCCAAAACATTTTTAATTTCATCCTCAGATGGATCTGATTCAAGAAATTTATTTTCATAATGTGTATAGTCTGAATTAATTATTTTCATACGTTGTGTAAATAATTCAAACTTGACCTCAAGATCATCAAAATCTATGTTTGTATCTTGAGTTAATCCTAGACAGACTGAAATTAGATTTTCTAATTGTGTAATCTTAGTCTGTAAAGACTGAAACTGAGTTTTCAAACAAGCCATTTTAATGGTATACTGAAAATTCTAGCACCACACTTAGAGTGTTTATAAAACACTGTACTGCTATAGACAGCTGAGTTTTTGTTATGCTTAAGTCAGCAATAATCGAGTCAGACACTACTGACCCACTAAGCTTAACCTCAGGGTCAATGACCATGAAGGGTACACCGTACATGTGGCTGGAGTTTATGGCTTAGAGTTTGCTGTGTCAGCCTGCCCATGATGATTAATCGTAAATAACGTTATACACTTCATTCACTATACACTATAAATGTCACTGTATAACTGTAAATCACACGTGAATATTACTTACACATATATAAATTTCACTGTTAATATATTTGAAAGCTTACACTTTATATATAAGTTCCTTTAATATAACAGGTAGATCTATAAGAAACAAACTTTAACACAATCTTGTCTCTTAATTTCTGTCTATAAACATTATAAACACTATGTGTATATATACACTCAGACAAACAACATCACTTGGGTGTTGTCTTAATCAGCAATTTCGCCAGATTGGAGCAGTTGATGGAGGGTGCAGGATACCATCCCCCGTCTTCTTGTTGGGTGAGTCACCCAGCTACCGTTTTCGTTGGGTGAACGCTGGGTGAGCGCCCGTTTTCTTTTGGCTGCCCATTCTCTGTGATTGAGTCTGGAGGGACTCATTTATACTGATTTATATTGTAAAACACTAGTTTTACAGCTTTTTTCGAAGGACCTTGGCTCATAGGTTATTTGTACACTGTAGTACAACATATTTGGACCACAGTGTGGTCTTTATCCGGTTCGAGCACGACAAAAACTCTTTTGAGATTTTTGGCCTTACCTGCCGTGTTTATTATAACTATATATAATGAACACTTAGCTGATAAATGACAGCAAATCGTCTACACAGCCGCCCCTGCAGACGAGGTCTAGAAGCTGTCGAAACCATCACAACAGTGGGCTGTCAAGAGATACAATTTGTAAGTATAAATTACCCCTAGGGGGTGTTATGTCAGCATATTTTATTCGATGATGGCTGACGAAATACTTACTTGTTTGGACTCAAAAGTCCACACCTTACTGCCGATTATAGGTTGATTACAAACTCCTTGTGATTCAAGAATTGCGCAATCCCCCGATCTACAAGAAATTCGTAACATACCTTGCTCTTTGTAACGTGAGCTATGTTGTTCTCAACACCTTCGACAGATATCGGTGACTTGATAGAAGCTGAAGTGTCCTTGGATGTCCACGTCTTCCATTGTCTAGGAAACGCACACTGGTACACTATGTTCCACAAGATTTGTCTTTATTGTTCACAATGTATCACAAGAGAAGCTGATCACACTTCTCCTATGTTTATCGTGTTTTGTGAGACACTTTGTCCACACTAACGCACAGATCAGTGTTCTTTGTTGGTTATCCTGGCGTCAGTGTCACTCGTAGTAGAGTCAAAGATAGTCTGCCAGACGCTACAGCGCTCCATGCCGTCACTGCCCCCAGCACAAAAAAAAAACGCTGACCTAGTACCTTGCATCCCTGTCACCTCCTCGATGAAGCAAAGCAAAATGTTTGTTTCTTGCTGTCTTAATCATAGACAACAATGTACACTAGTTTTACTATGGTAATAAAGTGGGAGCAGGATTTTCCTTAATTGTCCTGCTAAGTAAGAGATGTACTGTCTCTTATAAAAATACACGTTGCAACACCGCTGCAAGGAGCAGAGGTCATTTGACTACGTGGCATAGCATCTGTGATCAATTACTCACTCTAGCAGTAAACAAGACGCTCGCCCCTTCTGAGTGGCCCCTCAGGGCTGAAAGGGCTGAAGGGGGCTGAAGGGGGCTGATACCCCCCTCCTGGAGAAAATTTCTCCACAATTTTTAAATGTTTATGCGGTAGTGTACTGTATACTGAAATAAACAGAATAGAATAAATCAGCTCTAATATACATTATTTAGGTATGAATAATGGTCAGAGAGCCCACTGTAAGTCTGAGGCGTCGGTAAACTAGTACGTCGCTAAGCGAGGAGAGGCTGTAATGTATGCAGGAGAAAGAGTTACTAGCACCTTGCTCCCGGCATTTTAGTAGCCTCTTACAACATGCATGGCTTAAGGAGGAAGAATTCTGTTCCACTTTCCATGGAGACCTGCGTATTTATCAATTTTATAAAAAGGGCAAAACTAAGAATTTACAAACTGATAAAAGAACACTGAAAAACTGTAGATTAAAAAAATTGGAATAATACTGTATGAAGATTTTGCATTAGGGTGTCTTTAATTAAACATTAATATACGTACAATGGTTAATTTATTACTTTCCATGTGTTACAATATTTCATGTAAACAACAATTTGTAGATGGATGGTTCAGAGAACCGACATGTTGATAAATTAGACACATGTGCAACTCTTGGGTATCTTTACTGAGGAAACGTTTCGCCACACAGTGGCTTCATCAGTCCATATGTAGGAGAAACTTGAAGAACAGGAGGAGAATGAGGTAATCAGTCCCTCAACCTTGAGTCGATGTGTTCAGTCCATCAATCTTGAGTAGAATAAGGCATATGAGTGGAGAAGCAGCTTATAAACCGTATGGCAGGAGAGGTGTATCAGTCATAGGTGGTGTTACATATGTTCAATGTGGAAGTAGGTCGTGCCCAAGAATTAGGCAAGCGAAGAATTCCTAAGTATTAAGATCCCAAGAAGTTGCAGTGTCTGACAGGTTTGTAGATGGATGGTTCAGAGAACCGACATATTGATAAATTAGACACATGTGCAACTCTTGGGTATCTTTATTGAGGAAACGTTTCGCCACACAGTGGCTTCATCAGTCCATACGTAGGAGAAACTTGAAGAACAGGAGGAGAATGAGGTAATCAGTCCCTCAACCTTGAGTCGATGTGTTCAGTCCATCAATCTTGAGTAGAATAAGGCATATGAGCGGAGAAGCAGCTTATAAACCGTATGGCAAGAGAGGTGTAGCAGTCATAGGTGGTGTTACATTTGTGATGAATGGTTTGAAAAACCGTCAAGTTGAAGATTGAGACACTTATGCAGCATATGGGAATCTTTATTCAGGAAACGTTTCGCCACACAGTGGCTTCATCAGTCCAATACAAAGAGGAAGGCGTAAGGAGAGGAGGAGTATGAGGTAATCAGTCCCTCAGCCTGGAGTCGATGTGTTCAGTCCATCAATCTTGTAGAATGTACAGCATAGGGCCGTAGACGTGGCTTATATACTGTAGTGAGGTGAGATGAAGCAGGCAGAGGAGGGGTCATAGTGGTACCATCCACTAGTCAAAGTAGGTCTTGGTCCAAAGGTTGAACAAGTGTTGAAGAATTCTTTGTAACAAGATCCCATGATGCTGCAGTGTCTGACAGTTGTGATGAATGGTTTGAAAAACCGACAAGTTGAAGATTGAGACACTTATGCAGCATATGGGAATCTTTATTCAGGAAACGTTTCGCCACACAGTGGCTTCATCAGTCCAATACAAAGAGGAAGGCCCTATGCTGTACATTCTACAAGATTGATGGACTGAACACATCGACTCCAGGCTGAGGGACTGATTTCCTCATACTCCTCCTCTCCTTACGCCTTCCTCTTTGTATTGGACTGATGAAGCCACTGTGTGGCGAAACGTTTCCTGAATAAAGATTCCCATATGCTGCATAAGTGTCTCAATCTTCAACTTGTCGGTTTTTCAAACCATTCATCACAACTGTCAGACACTGCAGCATCATGAGATCTTGTTACAAAGAATTCTTCAACACTTGTTCAACCTTTGGACGAAGACCTACTTCGACTAGTGGATGGTACCACTATGACCCCGCCTCCGCCTGCTTCATCTCACCTCACTACAGTATATAAGCCACGTCTATGGCCCTATGCTGTACATTCTACAAGATTGATGGAATGATCACATCGACTCCAGGCTGAGGGACTGATTACCTCATACTCCTCCTCTCCTTACGCCTTCCTCTTTGTATTGGACTGATGAAGCCACTGTGTGGCGAAACGTTTCCTGAATAAAGATTCCCATATGCTGCATAAGTGTCTCAATCTTCAACTTGTCGGTTTTTCAAACCATTCATCACAACTGTCAGACACTGCAGCATCATGGGATCTTGTTACAAAGAATTCTTCAACACTTGTTCAACCTTTGGACCAAGACCTACTTTGACTAGTGGATGGTACCACTATGACCCCTCCTCTGCCTGCTTCATCTCACCTCACTACAGTATATAAGCCACGTCTACGGCCCTATGCTGTACATTCTACAAGATTGATGGACTGAACACATCGACTCCAGGCTGAGGGACTGATTACCTCATACTCCTCCTCTCCTTACGCCTTCCTCTTTGTATTGGACTGATGAAGCCACTGTGTGGCGAAACGTTTCCTGAATAAAGATTCCCATATGCTGCATAAGTGTCTCAATCTTCAACTTGTCGGTTTTTCAAGCCATTCATCACATACCCAAGAGTTGCACATGTGTCCAATTTATCAACATGTCGGTTCTCTGAACCATCCATCTACAAACCTGTCAGACACTGCAACTTCTTGGGATCTTAATACTTAGGAATTCTTCGCTTGCCTAATTCTTGGGCACGACCTACTTCCACATTGAACAAATGTAACACCACCTATGACTGCTACACCTCTCCTGCCATTCAGTTTATAAGCTGCTTCTCCGCTCATATGCCTTATTCTACTCAAGATTGATGGACTGAACACATCGACTCAAGGTTGAGGGACTGATTACCTCATTTTCCTCCTGTTCTTCAAATTTCTCCTACGTATGAACTGATGAAGCCACTGTGTGGCGAAATGTTTCCTCAATAAAGATACCCAAGAGTTGCACATGTGTCTAATTTATCAAACAACAATTTGTACTTCACAAGGACTTGTAATCTAATGACAAATCTCAATTTTTTTTTTCTCATGGGGAAGAACTGTACAGGAAATGAACATGAAGAATTCATATTGAAAAGTTGTTCAAGGATGCTTGAGCTTTATTCATGTGTTTTTGGCCAAAATATAACTGATTTAGGCCATGAAGAAGAAGAGAGGGTAAATTGTTCATTTTAATAAGGCACTACCACAATTATATTTTTTTTCTCAAAATTTAAAGATTCACTCCTTTTTCTTTCTTTTTCCCTTTTTTGATGGTATCACCTCTTGACTGGGCATCCGTTTTCGAGCTGACCGCCTAGTTTTACGTTTTGGAACTTCAAAATCCACATCCTCATACTCCTGAAAGACAATATATCCAAGTTTGTAATATAAACTGGAGAAATTTACTATTAAGTTTATGAGCGTGCACTTAACTCCATAAGAAACATACAGCAATTGGAGAAATGGAAGACAGTGTCAACCCACGGAAAGGGAAGACTGGTCCAGGTGATAATGATTCCTTATTATCATCTGGACAGACAAAACAGTTAACTTATTTACTTAGCATATGTAAAATATCCCATTATAAGTAGCATTTTTGAAGAGCGCAAAGATACATAGGCTATAAAAGAAAGAGGAGACTAAACTCCCACAAGCAATCCTACAGGGATTTCTGTTTGCTTTGACAAGACTGGAATGTCCATCAAGCAAATACAAACACTGAGAGAAATCTTAACTTGAAAAGGAATTTTAAACACTGTACATTAAGGCATTGGGATCTTTATGCCATTAATCTTAAGCTTTGCAAATCAATGATGGGTATGATAATGTAAACATTACAGAGTACTGGACTGTATTTTATTCTGCCAACACAACCATCATCATCTCAAGATTCCCCAACAAAATCCACAGAAGAGCCATAATCTTCCACCTAGGTCATGTAACCTCACATCCCCAACTCACTGCAGCATATTTATCTTCTGGAAGTCTGGGTACATTATGTCTTCAATGACTGGTTTTTAGGAGTGTATAAGCCAAGTTATACAAAGGTTTACTGTACTGTACTAGATGCTATTGATTCTGTAGGTAGAAATGTTAATATCATCATCCACAGGATTCCTGTTTCCACTCTTATGGGGTGAGGGACTTGGTCAGAGGGTATGGAAGGATTGGTAAGAAATTAAGATTAAAGATAATACAGGTGTTCCTCGACTTACCATGGGATTACATTCTGATGAACCCATAATAAGTCAAAAATATCATAAGCTGAATACAAATATAAGTTAAATAATTACTGTCACTGAATAAGTAAATAGACAAATAATTACTGTAACTAAAGACCAGTACTGGAAAGTAAATAAATGAATACGAGTTACAAACTTGCTCCCTTCATGGTCCTCAGACAAATAGAGAAACTAAAACCTAACAAATCCCCAGGCCCTGATGAACTGTTTGCAAGGGTGTTAAAGGAATGTAAAGAGGAACTTAGCATACCTTTGGCTAATCTTTTTAACATATCACTACAAACTGGCATAGTGCGTGATAAGTGGAAATTGGCGAATGTAATACCTATTTACAAGGCAGATGACAGGTCCTTGGCTTCGAACTATAGACCAATAAGCATTACCTCCATAATGGGAAAATTTATGGAATCAATAATTGCCAAAGCAATTCGTAGCCATCTTGGCAGGCACAGATTGATTAATGAATCTCAACACGGTCTTACGAATTTACTAACTTTTTTCCCTAAGGTGTTTGAGGAGGTAGATCATGGTAATGAATATGATATTGTGTATATGGACTTCAGTAAGGTTCTCGATAGAGTTCCACACTGGAGGCTATTGAGGAAACTTAAGGCACACGGAATAGGAGGAGAAATTTTTTTCTAGGTAGAGGCATGGCTGACAAATAGACAGCAGAGAGTTTGCATAAATGGGGAGAAATCAGAATGGGGGCGCGTCACAAGCGGTGTTCCTCAGGGGTCAGCGTTGGGCCCGTTGTTGTTTACAATTTACATAAACGACATAGATGAGGGAATAAATAGCGACATAAGCAAATTTGCTGATGACACCAAAATAGGCCGTCCAATTCATTCTAATGAGGACACTAGAGCACTCCAGGATGATTTGAATAGACTGATGCAATGGTCGGAGAAGTGGCAGATGCAGTTTAATATTGACAAATGCAAAGTTCTAAATGTTGGACAGCTAAATAACCATGCCACATATAAACTAAATAATGTAGATCTTAATACTACTGATTGTGAAAAGGACTTAGGAGTTCTGGTTAGCAGTAATCTAAAACCAAGACAACAGTGCATTAGTGTTTGCAATAAAGCTAACAGAATTCTTGGCTTCATATCTAGAAGTATAAATAATAGAAGTCTTCAGGTTGTTCTTCAACTCTATATATCCTTGGTTAGGCCTCATTTAGACTATGCTGCTCAGTTCTGGTCACCGTATTACAGAATGGATATAAATGCTCTGGAAAACGTACAAAAGAGGATGACAAAGATGATCCCATGTATCAGAAATCTTCCCTATGAGGATAGACTGAGGGCCCTGAATCTGTACTCTCTCGAAAGGTGTAGAATTAGGGGGGATATGATCGAGGTGAATAAATGGAAAACAGGAATAAATAAAGGGGATGTAAATAGCATGCTTAAAATTTCCAGCCAAGACAGGACTCGCAGCAATGGTTTCAAGTTGGAAAAATTCAGATTCAGGAAGGATATAGGAAAGCACTGGTTTGGTAATAGAGTTGTGGATGAGTGGAACAAACTCCCGAGTGCAGTTGTTCAAGCTAAAACGTTGTGTAGTTTTAAAAATAGGTTAGATAAATACATGAGTGGGTGTGGATTGGTGTGAGTTGGACCTGACTAGCTTGTGCTGCTGGGTCTGGTGCAGTGCTCCATCCTTGAGTGGAGATGACCAGACTGGGTGGGTCACTGGGCTAATCTAGGGGGAGGGTCATTGGTCTAATTGGGGGGGGACATGGACCTGCTCTGCATGGGTCAGTAGGCCTGTTGCAGTGTTCCTTCTTTCTTATGTTCTTATGTTCATGCTGGGTAATTATCTCAAGTTTCGTCTCCGAACTAATTGCTTGTGCACCGCCATAAAGTCAAAATATCCTAATCTGAGGAGCACCAGTAGTGCATTAATACAATGGCAGTCTCCATAATATTATATCTTTTACTTCTTTTTTTCAACAAACCGGTCGTTTCCCACCGAGGCATTGTGCCCCCCCAAAAAAAAAAAAAAGTTTCTCTTTTTAATTTTAGTAATGTGTAAAGGAGAATGGGTTAATAAAATTATATAATATTGCAAATTATGTAATCCTAGGTTACATTAATACAATGTACACCAGGAGACAATCATACCAAGGCTTGTGATAATTTTGAGGGAACATATTCTGGATCCCCTTGAGAGTCTGCACTTAGCAGCTGAGTGACAACAATGAGGTCAGACTGATCAGGACAAGAAGTGGCTTTCTTGCTTCCAGTAGAATGTCTCCCAACCACAGGGCTCGGTGCTGTTTCACCTCGCTCCTCTACATCTTTCTCATGACAGGGTTCAGGTTGATGTGAAGGTATCGTCTCTTCATCATTATCCTCATTCAGTCTACCTAAAATTAAATAGTATGTATTATTTGCAAAACCATTTTCCAAACTGTCCATTTAATATAGTTGGGTAAATTTTCCCACTGCATGAGGCTAAAAATAAAAATTTAAAGTAATTCTGGTGTCAGTGTATGTTTGTCAGATTGTTTTCATACAATTAAGTAAAAAGATTCAAAGAAATGTGAATGATAACTTATAAAGTTTATTATTAATAGTCATATGGGGAACATCTTCTCTTAGATATATAAGAGACTGGACTATTATTTTTTTTTGTTTTGTTTTATGCCTAAATGTACAAGAGTTATGAAGATTCAGTTTTAAAAAAATGAGATACAAATTCAAAGCTTTCACTCAGGACAGATCACACTTTTAACCCTTTCAGGGTCGAGAGGCCCTCTCTTAAACTTGTTTTCAGGGTCGAAAATTTTTCGGAAAAAAAAAATTCTTATTAAAAGATAAGATAATCTTTTCCCGATCACAATGACACCAAAAGTATGAAATTTGTTGGAAAACTTACGGAATTATGCTCTCGCGAAGTTAGCAGTCTCGACGATGTTTACACATTGGCGATTTCGACCACTTTGAGCACTATTTTTAGCCAATTGCAGTGTACTAGTCGACAAAAATCATTACATCGCAAGAACTTCATTTTTTCTATCGAATGAGTGCAAGAAACCACCCATTTACCGATTTAAACTATCCAATAAAGTGGTCAGAAATTAGCAATTTTGCCAATTTCACACAAATTTCAAAAGATGCCAATTTCCAAATATGGTCCAGAATAAACAAGACAGACATTCCCAGCACTAAAATAACATTTCCTCTGTTCATTAGTCACGTCCCCATGCCCCTCTTACATTTCTTTTGCTTTCCACTTTGAATTTTTATTCTCACAAAAAATAGAAGATTTATTGTTATGCAGGCTACTGCATTAGTGTAGAAATGGTATAAATAATATCAACGCACTTGTGGAAGAATATTAGACTCTCCAGTTGACGTGTATTGGACGCATAGCATGATTTATTTACTTTTGAACTTTGGCACAACTAGAACATTTCTGCTACTTTGAGCTCAATTTCAAGGTACTTTTCATTGTGAAATCAATCAAAATCATCTCAATTTCTGCAATATGCCTTCTATTCTATAAAATGAAACCAGGAAAACTAGAATAGAACCATAAATACCATACGAAAATAAGTGCAAAGTCGCTGTTTTAAACCAAAAACACGGTCAAAGTTTTTTTTCTCATTATGCACTGTGTGCTGCAGGATTTTTTTATACTGTGCACACTGACCACATAGACCTATTCTTTTATATGTAGGCCTACCAGCTTTCTCTCGCTAGATTTGAAGGTACTAGAATTTAGGCTTACTATTACTGGTGCATAAGCCATACTAGTACTTCTGAAACCCTGAAAGGATTAATTGGATAGGAGTGAGTACACAACGGGCAAAGTGAGGGAATAACTGATAGCCAGTCCACGGAGGGGAGCTGTTGAACCCGAGAGGGTAGGTCGTGGAGAGAGAGCGAGTGGGCCCAGCGTCCTACTGACCTGGGCATGCCTAGAGAGGGCAGCACATACATGCTCACATGCAATCATATACAACAGGCCTAGTGTCTAATCGACATGTGCCTAGGACAAAATGGTAACTAACAGACAGATGGAGATAGACAACCAATCAGCCAGCCACCCAACCAGTCAGCAGGCCAGCCAGCCTACCTGCCAGCCAGACATGTATTACATGTTCCAGAATTGTTTTTTACTTAGGGCATAGGTTATAGGACATTCTGGCAGGATGACACTACCAGTGGCACCAAAATTGAAAGGATGGTGCACAAATGTTGCACATGGGTTATTATCGAGGTTTTTGATATTTCCACGACCACTTGTGGCCACATCCACCTCAAAGCCCCTCTTAAAAGGGGAGTGTTAATACAACATGACATCAGTGAATCCTTGGTGTTTGCCGTGTTGTTGGCTCTATCTGGCATTCAGTTGAAATGGTGCTCCCACAAGGTACTAAGTGGTCCCAGATTTTTTTTAATATTGCACACACTGAGTGTTAAGACTCATTCTATGCTGTCCAGGCATCTTAGGCCAATCATGCCAAATTTAGAGGCAGGAAAAATAAAACGTAGATCTACGTTTGGAGCTCTCATGGTAAGAACATAGATCTACATTTGGACAGTTAAGGGGCTAACAAATATGTTCATCTTTATCAGAATCTTATGTATTACATTATAATTTTTAGTTATATTCATAACTGTAATTATTAGTTTGACTTAGAAGCTTTCAAATGTACAGTATGTGTATCGTTAAGGTTGCAGTTAGCTTCTACACTAAATTTAAAAATCTTTAAATCCCCAAATCAGGAATTGGGTAAACCAAGTGTATATAGGTTGTTATACCATTTTAATGTTCAAGTGTATATACATTGTGACATACACATCTTGATTTTATATACAGATATGCACCTCTCAGTATATATACACACACACCCAGTTCTTTGTCTACAGATACACATCTCAGTGTGTTTATCTGTGTTTAATAGAACATTAAGATTTTTTTTCCTTGTTGAATTTGTAGCCCAGGAGCTCTTATCCTGTCTCAGCTCATTTCAAAGCCTAGTCCTATGCACACTATGGGCTAGGAACTCATACCTTGTCTCAGCTCATTTAAAAGCCTAGTCATGGCATGGACCAGGAGCTCTTATATTGTGTCAGCTCATAATTCTTTGTAATAACAAAGTTATAATCAAGGCTTATAATATTCCATTCGCCATTGTAATGCACCTTGGACTCGCTGCTTCTCCTAGTAACATTAGGGGCTGTAATGTTTATATTTTTTAGATGTGTTACATAACACGGTGTTACATAGTTACAGTATTGTGCCTCTTTTTGTTATTTATGTGTTACAAGAACTACCTTTAAAGAATTACCTACTAATATGTTCCTGGGCTCCTTTATATGATCACTACTTCATTTGTTCACCACAAATTATTTTAGTCCCTTTTATATTGTCTCCTTTATTTTAGCTTTAAAGAACTACCTTAGTTCATATATTTACATTTGTTAAAATAATTCAGGTGCTATTTTGTAGCTTTAGAATATTTACTTTGTCTTATACTTAATTCTAATTATAGATTCACTATAAATCTTATGATTACAAGCATTGATCCTGATACCAACCTCTTACTGAATGACTTAAATGAATCAAACAGTAACTATAATTACTACACAGCAGAACAATCAAAGGCACTTCTCAGAGCCAACAACAACATAACTGTCTTGAACTACAGTATCGGATCTTTAAGCAAGCATTATGATGACCTCATAGCATTACTAAATTCCCTGCATACCAGTATGTCCATCATTACTCTCACCGAAACCTGGCTAAAGCCTGAAACTACAGATGTTTATGCCATTCCTGGTTACACAGCCATACACAACTGTAGGCCAGATCAATAAGGGGTGGCACAGCTATATACTACTCAGACCAACTAGAATGTATCACTAATACTTGCACAATGGTTGAACATGGGGAATATATAATAGCTAAATTCAAATCCAAATACCTTCAAAAACCTCTCACAGTGATAAACATCTACAGTGTACCACAGTCAAACATTAGCCATTTTAGTGAAAACCTAGGAAGTATGATAACTGATGCACACATGAATAAATATCACTTACTACTCTCAGGTGACTTCAATATAAATCTCCTGTAAGACCAGGACCCACATGTTACTGAATTCACAAACACTATGAGTAACTGCTTGTTGCTACCAACAGTAACAAAACCTACAAGAATTACAGAGACTAGTGTTTCCATACTAGACCACATCTGGACCAACACCATATCCCCTTTAAAATCAGGCATAATCACAGATAATACCAAAGACCACTACCCTACCTTCCTCATAACTAATCTAGGCAAATTACCCCAAGACACTACTAAAGTCACTTTCAGACTTCACAATGAGGCAGCCATTAATAACTTCACAACAGCAATGACAAACATTGACTGGCACACTGAGCTAGAAATCTATACAGATATTGACGAATGTATTAATAATTTTCTAAAAAAGACTCAATACCTCTATAACAACCGTTACCCTAAAAAAAACTAAACAGATGACAGCTAAGAGACTGAACAGTCCCTGGCTAACACCCAGCATCCTCAAATCCATAAATACAAAGCACCTATACGAAAAACGATACAGAATGGGTCATATAACCAGAGACCAAACAAAACGTTACTCGTCAATCCTAACCAGCCTGATAAGAAGGGCTAAAAAATTGTATTATGAGAACAGATTATCCAACTTAAAAGGTGATATAAAAAAGACCTGGAAAATCCTATCAGACATTCTAGGAACAAAAAAGATATCACGAAATAGCGCAATTGCACTAACAAAACCAGATGAACCCCAACTCCCACCAACTGAAACAGCAAACAGACTCAATGATTTCTTCTCCACCATAGGAAAAAACCTTGCCAATAAAATCCCAAGCTCAAATACCCCACTCAATGACTACCTCATTGGCAACTACCCAAACACACTGTTCCTAGCTCCGACTAACCCAACAGAAGTCTCCCTTATTATCAACACACTAAAAAACAAGACAGGAGATTTAAATACCTTACCACCCTTTATATACAAAAAAGCATCGCAAGTGCTGTCATCAATTATTGCAACACTCTTTAACAAATCCATTGAATCCTCTACCTTCCCTACAGTTCTCAAAATAGTGAGGGCCACGCCGATCTATAAAGGAGGAGACCAAACAGACTTGAATAACTATAGGCCAATATCCAACTTACACCCTCTCTCTAAAATCTTCGAAAAATTAATTCATAAGCGAATCTATTCGTACCTCATCTCCCACAACATACTCAACCCCTGTCAGTTTGGGTTCAGGCCTAATAAAAGTATGAATGATGCTATTATACACATGCTAGAACAAATATACACTGCACTTGAGAAAAAAGAAGTCCCACTGGGGATCTTCATTGATTTACGTAAAGCTTTTGATACAGTTGACCATGATTTGCTCCACATAAAATTGTCGCACTATGGTATAAGAGGGCACTCCCTCAACTACCTAAAGTCATACCTCAGCAACAGAAGCCGATATGTGTACACAAATGGAGCAAACTCCTCCGCACAGCCAATTACAGTTGGTGTCCCACAGGGAAGTGTCCTCAAATTGTCGCACTATGGTATAAGAGGGCACTCCCTCAACTACCTAAAGTCATACCTCAGCAACAGAAGCCGATATGTGTACACAAATGGAGCAAACTCCTCCGCACAGCCAATTACAGTTGGTGTCCCACAGGGAAGTGTCCTCAGCCTTCTTCTCTTTCTCGTTTACATAAATGATCTACCAAATGCATTGCAACTACTCAAACCCGCACTATTTGCAGATGACACTACATACGTCTTCTCTCACCCAAGCCCAGTCATGCTAGCCAATACTGTGAATACCGAATTACAGAAAATATCTACCTGGATGATGACTAACAAACTTACTCTCAACATTGACAAAACCTACTTCATTCAGTTTGGAAACAGAGCTACAGATGTCCCTCTTAATATAATGATAAACGGATCACCTTTCACAAAGCTCACAGAGGGAAAATTCTTAGGAATCCACCTTGACAATAGACTCAAATTTCAAACACACGTACAACAAATTTCCAAGACCGTAGGCATACTATCGAAGATACGGTACTATGTTCCACAGTCAGCCCTCCTGGCCCTATATCACTCACTTATTTACCCCTATCTCACCTATGGAATTTGTGCATAGGGCTCAACAACAATAAACCATCTCAGACCATTAATTACCCAGCAAAAGGCTGCAGTCAGAATGATAGCAAATTCCCACTATAGGCAATATTCAAAACTCTAAACCTACTCACTGTACGAAACATCCATACTTATTATTGTACCTACTACATACATAGAACACTTAACTCTGATATAAACCCTCCCCTCAAACGTCTCCTTACCAATCTCAACAGAACACATGACCATAAAACAAGGCACAGATCACTCTTTGATGTTCCTCGTGTCCATCTCACGCTATGCAAAAACTCAATGCACATAAAAGGCCCTAAAATCTGGAATTCATTACCTGTGAATATAGAAGAAACACTGTCTGTTTATAAATTCAAGTCTCTTCTTAAAAATCACTTACTCGCCAACAACTAAATAAATACTGAATAATTGTATCTCATAAATGTTTAACCTGTGACCCTATCAAACTTTGTTT
>NC_091295.1:77338811-77418811 GCF_038502225.1 Cherax quadricarinatus | reverse complement strand
ACTGCTATGATGTCTGGGGATTTTTCACTGATTCTTTCGTTCCACTCCTCATGTTTATTCGTTATTCCATCCGCGTTTGTGTACCAAACTTTCAGTTTCTTTTCTATCATTGTGGTCATGCAAGAATATTGGGGTTGGGGGAGCGAGAGCCTTGGTGGGGGCCTATATGGGGCTGTGGTGTAGGTGGGGTTTGTGATGATGGGGGTGGGGTCAGAATGCCCATAAGGGACAGCTGTTGGGGTGAGGTTTGTGATATGGGGGTTGGTGGCAGAGGGAACAGTGAGTGGGTTGTAGTATAGGTTGCTCAGTTGCGTTGGGAATGTCGTGGTTGGAGTCTTTTGGTGGGAGATTCTGTGGGGTGTGTTTGCCCTTCCTCCTGTGTCTGGGTCCTGCTCATCTTCGTCATTGCCTCTCGCTCCTCCTTGCGTCTCTGTACCCTCTCTTTCAGTGTAGTCCTTTCGTCTTGTGTTCTGTCGCGGTCGAGGTATACTCTCTGGTACCCCTGTTTGTCCCTCAGTCTTGCTTTCTCTTGCAGAATCCTGGTTCGAACTGATTCTTCCTTGAAAATTACTTTGACAGGCCGTATCCTTCCACTCGCAAACCACCCAATTCTCTGAAAATTTGTCACCTGGGTCATATCGCCCTCACCTATTGTTTTCATGATGCCTTCAATCATTTTTTTCTCCTCCTGTTTTATTTCTTCAAAGTTGTCCCCCTTGGCTTCTTGGAGCCCGTACACAAAAACTGACCTCGCCCTTTCCTCCTCCCACTGAGTCTCCATCTGCTTCCTCTGAGGCATTTTATTTCCTTCCATTGACATGTTCTTGCCTTCAGTCCCTGTCATATCTGGAACTTCTATTCTCAGTGAACTGTCTTTCATGACCAGCTGTCCCTTGCTACTGCAGTTGGCTGTTAGAATCTCTGCATATAGCATACCTTCATTGTCTTCGGACCTGTCATTTGATCTTAGTGTACTCCTCGTCTTTTCCCTGGCCCCACGTGGGTCTGATAAGGCCTTCGTGTACGGCATGTCTCCGTTGTTGCTTACCGTCCCCTTGTCTGCGCCTGATGTCACATCTGAATTGTCATTTGTCTCTCTAATCTGTTTCAGGCTTTGCAGTTTCTCTTCTAAGCACTGTATCCTAGCTTCTGCTGCTAAGACCTGTACTTCCCACTTCCTGCACTCCTCAGCTATCCGCTGCGTGTGTGTGTGTGTGTGTGTGTGTGTGTGTGTGTGTGTGTGTGTGTGTGTGTGTGTGTGTGTGTGTGTGTTGTGTGTTTTGTGTGTGTGTGTGTGTGTGTACTCACCTAATTGTGGTTGCAGGGATCGAGACTCAGCTCCTGGCCCCACCTCTTCACTGATCGCTACTGGGTCCTCTCTCTCTCTGCTTCCTGAGCTTTGTCATACCTCTTCTTAAAACTATGTATGGTTCCTGCCTCCACTACTTCACTTGCTAGGCTATTCCACTTGCTGACAACTCTATGACTGAAGAAATACTTCCTAACGTCCCTGTGACTCATCTGAGTCTTCAGCTTCCAGTTGTGACCCCTTGTCCCTGTGTCCCCTCTCTGGAACATCCTATCTCTGTCCACCTTGTCTATTCCCCGCAGTATCTTGTATGTCGTTATCATGTCTCCCCTGACCCTTCTGTCCTACAGTGTCGTCAGTCCGATATCCCTTAACCTTTCCTCATACGACATTCCCTTGAGCTCTGGGACTAGCCTTGTTGCAAACCTTTGTACTTTCTCTAACTTCTTGACGTGCTTGACCAGGTGTGGGTTCCAGACTGGTGCTGCATACTCCAGTATGGGCCTAACATACACAGTGTACAGTGTCTTGAACGATTCCTTATTAAGGTATCGGAACGCTATTCTCAGGTTTGCCAGGCGCCTGTATGCTGCAGTGGTTATTTGGTTGATGTGTGCCTCCGGTGATGTGCTCGGTGTTATGGTCACCCCAAGGTCTTTCTCCCTGAGTGAGGTCTGTAGTCTTTGTCCGCCTAGCCTATACTCTGTCTGCGGTCTTCTTTGCCCCTCCCCAATCTTCATGACTTTGCATTTGGCTGGATTGAATTCGAGAAGCCAGTTACTGGACCACATGTCCAGCCTGTCCAGGTCTCTTTGCAGTCCTGCCTCATCCTCGTCCAATTTAATTCTTCTCATCAACTTCACATCATCTGCAAACAGGGACACTTCAGAGTCTATTCCTTCCATCATGTCGTTCACATATATCAAAAATAGCACTGGTCCTAGAACTGACCCCTGTGGGATCCCGCTCGTAACAGGCGCCCACTGTGATACCTCTTCACGTACCATGACTCGTTGCTGCCTCCCTGTCAGGTATTCCCTTATCCATTGCAGTGCCCTCCCTCTTACATACACCTGATCCTCCAGCTTCTGCACTAATCTCTTGTGGGGAACTGTGTCAAAGGCCTTTCTGCAGTCTAGGAAAATGCAATCTACCCACCCCTCTCTCTCGTGTCTTACTTCTGTTACCTTGTCATAAAACTCCAGGAGGTTTTTGATACAAGATTTGCCTTCCATGAACCCATGCTGGTTTTCATTTATAATCTTGTTCCTTTCCAGGTGTTCCACCACTCTCCTCCTGATAATCTTCTCCATGACTTTGCACACAATACATGTCAGAGAGACAGGTCTGTAGTTTAGTGCCTCGTTTCTGTTTCCTTTCTTAAATATGCGGACTACATTAGCTGTCTTCCATTTCTCAGGTAGTTGCCCAGTTTCAAGGGATGTGTTGAAGATTGAGGTTAGAGGCATGCACAGCATCTCTGCTCCTTCTCTAAGGACCCACGGTGAGATGTTGTCCGGTCCCATCGCCTTTGAGGTGTCAAGGTCACTTAAGAGCTTCTTCACCTCCTCCTCAGTTGTTCGTATGTCATCCAACACTTGTTGGTGTATTCCCTCTTGATGTTCCCTTCTGTGCTGTCTTCCCACAGCCCTTCCTGTCTCTACTGTAAAAACTTCCTTAAATCTCCTGTTCAGCTCCTCACATACCTCCTGATCATTTCTTGTGAGTTCTCCGCCTTCTGTCCTTAATCTGATCACGTGGTCTTTGACTGTTGTCTTCCTCCTAATGTGGCTATACAACAGTTTCGGGTCAGTCTTGATTCTCGATGCTATGTCATTTTCATACTGTTGCTGGGCCTCCCTCCTTACCTGTGTGTACTCATTCCTGGCTTTGCGACTGATCTCCCTATTTTCGTGTGTTCTCTGCCTTCTGTACTTTTTCCATTCTCTATTGCACTTTGTTTTTGCCTCCTTACACCGTCGGGTAAACCAGGGGCTCGTTCTGGTCTTCCCGTTGTTACTGTTGCCCTTGGGAATAAACCTTTCCACTGCCTCCTTGCATTTTGTTGTTACATATTCCATCATTTCATTTACTGGCTTTCCTGCCAGTTCTCTGTCCCACTGGACCTCCCTCAGGAAGTTCTTCAACCCTATGTAGTCCCCTCTTTTATAGTCAGGCTTTTCCCATTCAACTCCTGTTATTCTCTCCACCTGCAGCTCTACTATGTATTCAAAGCACAGAACCACGTGGTCGCTAGCTCCTAAGGGACTCTCATACTTGATGTCCTCAATGTCTGAGCTGCCCAGGGTGAACACAAGGTCCAATCTTGCTGGTTCATCCTCCCCTCTCACTCTGGTAGTGTCCTTAACATGTTGGTGCATGAGGTTTTCCAGCACCACGTCCAACATCCTGGCTCTGTAGATGAATGGTTCAGAGAACCGACATGTTGATAAATTAGACACATGTGCAACTCTTGGGTATCTTTATTGAGGAAACGTTTCGCCACACAGTGGCTTCATCAGTCCATACAAAGGAGAATCTTGAAGAACAGGAGGAGAATGAGGTAATCAGTCCCTCAACCTTGAGTCGATGTGGTCAGTCCATCAATCTTGAATAGAATTGAATCATTCTATTCAAGATTGATGGACTGACCACATCGACTCAAGGTTGAGGGACTGATTACCTCATTCTCCTCCTGTTCTTCAAGATTCTCCTTTGTATGGACTGATGAAGCCACTGTGTGGCAAAACGTTACCTCAATAAAGATACCCAAGAGTTGCACATGTGTCTAATTTATCAACATCCTGGCTCTCCATGTTTCGAGACCCCCATGTGGCTCCAGGTTTTCCCAGTCAATCTCCCTGTGGTTGAAATCCCCCATAACCAGCAACTTTGCTCTGCTGGAGTGAGCTCTTCTTGCCACCTCAGCAAGTGTGTCCACTATTGCTCTGTTGCTCTCTTCACATTCCTCTCTTGGCCTCCTGCAGTTCTGTGGTGGATTATGCATCACTGCAATGACCACTTTGTGTTCCCCAGACTGAAGTGTACCTGCTATGTAGTCTCTTTCTCCCGTCTCATCTAAGCCTTCCATTTTCTCGAATTTCCATCTGTTTTTTATGAGCAGAGCAACTCCACCTCCCCCCCTGCCCCTTCTATCTTTCCTCATGATCTGGTATCCTGGTGGGAAGAGTGCATCTGTTATTGTCTCCGTGAGTTTTGTTTCTGTAACTGCTATGATGTCTGGGGACTTCTCATTGATTCTTTCTTGCCATTCCTCATGTTTATTCGTTAATCCATCTGCATTTGTGTACCAAACCTTCAACTTCTGTTCTAATACTGTAACTGTGGTGCGGGGGATGGAAACAGAGGGATCGGTGTGTGATGGTTGGTTTTGATTGTTCAGTTGCCTTGGGGGTGTCGTGGCTGGAGTCCTTCTGCAGGTGTTTCTGGGGGGTGTGCTTTTCCTTCCATTTGATCCTGGGTTATTCTACTCTCTCTTTTCATTTCCTCCCATTTCTCCTTTCGTTTTTGAACTCTCTCTTTCATTGTCTTCCTTTCGTCCTGTGTTCTGTCTCGATCGAGGTACACACTCCGGAACTCCTCCTTGCCTCTCAGCCGTGCTTTCTCCTGCAGGATCATGGTTCGGGTTGATTCTGCCTTGAAAATTACTCTGAGAGGCCGATTACTTTTCTTTGTGAACCACCCAATTCTCCGAAAATTTGCCACCTGGGTCATGTCCCGCTCGCCTATCACCTTCATGATATCTTCAATCACTTTTTTCTCCTCCTGCTTTCTTTCATCATAAGTTTCCCCTTTAGCTTCGTCTAACCCATAGACAAACACGGATCTCTCCCTTTCCACCTCCCACTGTGACTCCCATTGCATCCTCTGATGTGTTTTAGTTCCTTCCCGTGGAGTGTTTCTTCCTTCAGTCCCTTCCCTAGTTATGGCCCCTATGCTTCTTGGTTTGTCCTTCCTGCTCACCTGTTCCTGGCCCCCACAGGTATCTGGTAAGGTCCTTGCACATGTCCTAGTTCCTTCAATGTCTTCCAACCTCTCATTCTGTCCTAGTGTGCTCACTGTCTTTGTTTTGGCCCAATGTGGGTTTGACAGGACCTCTGCATACAGTTTAGTTTCCATGCTTCCTTCAGACCTGTTGTCTGTGTTTGATGTAGCCATTGCCGATGCTACTTCTGTAATATCTTTGTCCCTGTGCTGTTTCAGATGTCTCAGCTCCTCTTCTAATCTATCTATCTTGATTTCTGCTGCTGTGGCCTGTTGCTTCCACCTTCTGCATTCTGCTGCTAACCTCTCTTCCATCTTCCTTTCCAGCTCATCCAGTCTCCTTCCCCAGTCTTCCTCCCTTTTTTTGAGCTCTACCTCCCATTCCTCCCTCCTTGATTCATCCTTGGAGCCCCTTGTCCTCATCCTGGTTCTAGGTTCCCCCTTTGCTCCACAGAAGGGGGGACGGGTGGTTAGGGGGAGGGGAATAGATGGTTAGGAGGAGAGGGGATGGATGGTTGTGGGGGAGGGGGAGGATGGTTATTGGAGGGGTAGAGATAGTTGGGGGAGAGGGTTAGATGGTTTGAGGGAGAGAGGGGATAGATGGTTATGGGGGAGGGGGAGGATGGTTATTGGAGGGAGGGAGGTAGTTGGGGGGGTTAGACGGTTTGGGGAGGGGTTAGGTGGTTTGGTGGAGGGGTAGGTGGCTAAGGTGATGTGGTTAGGGAAGGGGGAGAGGTGGTTAGGGGAGGGGGGTACGTGTTTGTGTAAAGTGTTTGTGTCAAGTGGTGGAAGGCGTGTGTGGGTGTGTGTGTGTGTGTGTATGTGCATGTGTGTGTGTGTGTGATGTGTGTGTGTGGTGTGTGTGTATGGTGTGTGTGTGGTGTGTGTGTGTGGTGTGTGTGTGTGTGGTGTGTGTGTGTGGTGTGTGTGTGTGGTGTGTGTGTGTGTGGTGTGTGTGTGGTGTGTGTGTGGTGTGTGTGTGTGTGGGGTGTGTATGTGTGGTGTGTGTGTGTGTGGTGTGTGTGTGGTGTGTGTGTGTGGTGTGTGTGTGTGTGGTGTGTGTGTGTGGTGTGTGTGTGTGGTGTGTGTGTGTGGTGTGCATGTGTATATATATATATGTGTGTGTGTGTGTGTGTGTGTGTGTGTGTAAGTGTCTACCCTTGTGTGTGTGTGCTTGTGTGTGAGGGAGGGAGGGTTAGGGGGGGTAGGTGGTGTAGTTGAAAGATCTGTCGTGTAGGCACAAATTTAGTCTCATTTATCTTTCCCAATTATGCTACTCTCTCTACTTATTGCCCTTTCTGGATTTACGTATTAATTGTTGCTGGTTATTATCATTTTCCTTGTTCACATTGAGAGAGGACTTCCTAGCTTCCTAAGTATTCTTACCGTGTGTGTGTGTGTGTGTGTGTGTGTGTGTGTGTGTGTGTGTGTATGTGTGATGTGTGTGTGTGGTGTGTGTGTATGGTGTGTGTGTGGTGTGTGTGTGTGGTGTGTGTGTGTGTGGTGTGTGTGTGTGGTGTGTGTGTGTGTGTGTGTGTGTATGTGTGTGTGGTGTGTGTGTGTGGGGTGTGTATGTGTGGTGTGTGTGTGTGGTGTGTGTGGTGTGTGTGTGTGTGTGGTGTGTGTGTGTGGTGTGTGTGTGTGGTGTGTGTGTGTGGTGTGTGTGTGTGGTGTACATGTGTATATATATATATGTGTGTGTGTGTGTGTGTGTGAGTGTCTACCCTTGTGTGTGTGTGCTTGTGTGTGAGGGAGGGAGGGTTAGGGGGGGGGTAGGTGGTGTAGTTGAAAGATCTGTCGTGTAGGCACAAATTTAGTCTCATTTATCTTTCCCAATTATGCTACTCTCTCCACTTATTGCCCTTTCTGGATTTAAGTATTAATTGTTGCTGGTTATTATCATTTTCCTTGTTCACATTGAGAGAGGACTTCCTAGCTTCCTAAGTATTCTTACCGTGTGTGTGTGTGTGTGTGTGTGTGTGTGTGTGTGTGTGTGTGTGTGTGTGTGTGTGTGTGTGTGTGTGTGTGTGTGTGTGTGTGTGTTGTGTGTTGTGTGTGTGTTGTGTGTGTGTGTGTGTGTGTGTGTGTGCTTACCTAATTGTACTCACCTAACTGTGGTTGCAGGGGTCAAGACAGCTCCTAGCCCCCACCTCTTCACTGATTACTACTAGGTCCTATCTCTGCTCCCTGAGCTTTGTCATACCTTGTCTTAAAGCTATGTATGATTCCTGCCTCCACTACATCACTTGCTAGGCTATTCCACTTCCTGACAACTCTATGACTGAAGAAATACTTCTTAACATCCCTGTGATTCGTCTGATTCTTCAGCTTCCAATTTTGACACCTTGTTTCTGTGTCCCCTCTCTGGAACATCCTGTCTCTGTCCACCTTAACTATTCCACACAGTATTTTGTATGTTGTTATCATGTCTCCCCTGACCCTCCTGTCCTCCAGTGTCGTCAGGGCGATTTCCCTCAACCTTTCTTCAAAGGACATTCCCCTGAGCTCCGGAACTAACCTAGTTGCAAACCTTTGCACTTTCTCTAATTTCTTGACGTGCTTGACCAGGTGTAGGTTCCGAACTGGTGTTGCATACTCCAGTATAGACCTGACGTACACAGTGTACAGTATCGTGAACAATTCCTTACTAATGTATTGGAACGCTATTCTCAGATTTGCCAGGCACCCATATGCTGCAGCAGTTATCTGGTTGATGTGAGCTTCCAGAGATGTGCTCGGTATTATGCTCACCCTAAGATCTTTCTCCTTGAGTGAGGTTTGCAGTCTTTGTCCACCTAGCCTATACTCCATCTGCAGTCTTCTTTGCCCTTCCCCAATCTTTATGACTTTGCATTTGGTGAGGTTGAATTCAAGAAGCCAGCTACTGGACCACATGTCCAGCCTGTCCAGGTCTCTTTGTAGTCCTACCTGATCCTCATCTGATTTAATTCTCCTCATTAACTTTACATTATCTGTGAACAGGGAAGCTTCTGAGTCTATCCTTTTCATCATGTTATTCACATACAGTGGACCCCCGGTTATCGGCCGTTCCAGCTATCGGCCAACTCGGTTATCGGCTGGGTTTTTGGCTTCTGGTTATCGGCCATTATTTCACTTATTGGCCGTATGGGACGCATCGACCAGCCAGCCGCTGCAGCTTGAGCGTCAGTCTAGCTGTGTGTCTGGGCGAGTGAGAGAGCTTGTGCTCATTCATCCAAACATTTCCATTGTTTATGGAGGTTTTTCATTAAGAGCAACTGCAAAATAAGTTACCATGGCCCCAAAGAAAGTTCCTAGTAAAGTTCCTTTGGCAAAAAAAGTGAGAAACATCATGGAATTTAAGAAAGAAGTTGCTGAAAAGTATGAGAGTGAAGGAGGAAGAGAGAGGAAAAGTGTCTTCATCTCTGTCTCTGTATCTGTCTCTATCTTACAGTACACATACGTAAATACAATTTTAGTGTAAATTACCTAGGATAACCCAAAAAATCTAGACAAAGTGCTTTACAGTGCTTTTAGATATATGGCATAATAAGCATGACTTGCAAGTAATACACATTTTCACTTGATCAAGAAACAGACGTGACGACTCTACATCCTGTTGCTTCATGAGCTGCTCTCTGAGACAAGCAGACAGAGACAGACACACACAGGCAAACAGAAAGAGAGACATACACAGGAAGACAGAAACACAGGCAGACAGAAAGATACACACACAGGCAGACAGACAGACACACATGCAGACAGAAAAGTAGACATAGCTAGACAGACACATGTTTATGTGTAACAGTGAAAACAAATAAAGCCAGGGTTTCCTGGAGCAGTGCACGTTCATCAAGTGTCTTTCCACTGCTTCACTGTCAGCAGTTTAGTGACACTCATCATAAACACCATGCTACAAGGAGTTTCATATATACTTCAGCTTGTCTAAAACATTGCTAAGATCTATAAATACTCTGTATATATTCCTAGACAATAGTAAATGACCAAGGCAAGTGCAAATGTTCAACTGTCAGTGTGTTTGTGACTGAGTACAATTTCAGTACTTAATTTTAGTGTCAGAACAAAGATTGGCTATGAAATCAAAAGTACTACTATAAATTGTAATTATCAGAACATAAAAATTATATGACACAGGTCTTATTACACACAGAAAATTGTTCCCTTTAATTTAAAAAAAAATGATTCATTTTTTCAAAATATTCGGAGCGCTGGGCGATGGAACGTAGATATGCGTTTGGACAGTTAACAGGTTAATAATAAATGTTAAATATTTATTATTAATAAATCATTTAAAACACGCTTCAAAAAATATATTCACTAATAATGTTTTATCTTTCTTTCAACAAACTGGCCATATCCCACTGAGGCAGGGTGGCCCAGAAAGAAAAAAACAAGTTTCTCTTTTTAACTTTAGTAATGTATACAGAAGGGGTTACTAGCCCCTTGCTCCCAGCATTTTACTTGTCTCTTATAACATGCATGGCTTATGGAGAAAGAATTCTATTCCACTTCCCCATGGAAATATCAGGAAATAAACAAGAACTAATAAGAAAATAAAAGAAAACCCAGAGGGGTGTGTGTATATATATGCTTGTACATGCATGTGCAGTGTGACCTAAGTGTCAGTAGAAGTAGCAAAATATACCTGAAACACCAGCAAGCCTACCATCATGTAAAACAGTTACAGGGTTCTGTTTTACACTCACTTGGCAGGACGGTAGTACCTCCCTGGGTGGTTGCTGTCTACCAACCTACTACCACAGGATGGTAGTACCTCCCTGGGTGGTTGCTGTCTACCAACCTTCTACCTAAAATAATGAAATGTATATGCAATAGAACTGTGGAAATTTATTCGGTCCTAAAGTTCCACAGGACAGATACACCATACAAAGATCCCATCAGGCCATTTATGGAATGGCTGAGTTGGGTGGCCCTTAATCCCACCCAAAACACACACACACACCCGGGTTGGCGAAGGTGGTTGGAAGGTACCTCTTAATTGATAAATTTACCTTTCAGGGAAGAAGTAGGTAGTTTATACTGTTAGTACACTAATATTAGGATTATTGAGGCAACTGTAGAAAATAATAATGTAGACCTAAGACGTTAACGTAGGTAGTAAATAGGCCGATAATGTAGGCAAACACTAGGTTATGTTAGCCAGGGAGAACTGGCAGTCCAAGTTTAAATACTGAGGCATGGGTTTGAAACCGCAGTGCCCTTTTCTTCAAGACTGGACACTGTTGGAGCAACAAGTGCCGTGACCAGCAGGTGGTACCCCAACGTGTCTTCACATACTAGACCTGGTGAAATCTGGTGGAGGCACCTTGATGTACCACAGATGACCTCCTCCATCAGGCCCATACAGTAAGACGAGACCTCCCTTTTTCTGTAAGATTCTGGCCAGTGTCTGGGGAAAATTGCGAGTGAGTCATGCTGTGGTCTTTGTGCAGCCGGCAGTTCATGACCAGTATGTACCGGCATATCTTGTCAGCCAAGAAGCTAGTGTCACTCTCTGCATAATTAGTCTAGAGGATACACACCCCCTTGGAAACAGGAATTTCTGAGGTGCAGGCAGGTCACTAATATCGACTGAATATTATAGGAATTAAGGCTCCCGGTTGCACGTGGTTCTGAGGGTAAGTCCACAGGGACTAAAGCTTAGGGAGGTTGAGGACCGGGACACATTCTCCAACACCAAGTAAGTTAGTCCTTTATACGTGCATGCAGGCGAGATTTCTTGAAACATAAGTCATTTATGAAAATCTGTCCTATAAGCCACTTGTGAGGTTGAGGTATCGACCTCAGGGCTCGGTGTCAACAGAGCTTGCCAGGGTAGACAACTCACATGGAGGCAGTCCAGACAAATTTTCACAAGAACATTGTTAGGCACAAAAGAAAGTCACTAATGCAATTCAGGCAAACTAATCGGAATGTTCAAAGACTTAGAATTAGAGTATTAAGTAGAATTTCTTATGGTGTGAAAAAGCATTTCCATGCATTAGTATTATTCATGGAAAGTGCTACACCCACAAGATTCATTCAGTGGAACACAGCAGAGGCAAACAAGATTTCAGAACAGAAGAAGTGGAGGTGTTGAGGGGAGGACATAAACACAATGGGTTGGGGAATAAGGGAAAATGCAGTTAAAAAATTCTACAATAAAGGTGGAAGTCTCAGAGAGCAACACAGGCCGAGCAGCCATGTCAGTCATCAGCTAAATGTCACAGGAAATTCTGATGAAAGGGAGAAAAATTGCCCTGTTTCTGTTATTACCTTCTCCTATTACCTTCTCCACAGTCTCGGCTGAGTGGTTGAGGGGAGTAGACGTGTGCTGGGGATCTGGACCTACTAATTCGCAGGCCTACCCATTTCTCCCGACTGATAAGTCATCATTAAAACTCCTACTGTTGGAAGACAGCTTCAGTGTTGTGAGAACTCTTATGTGCGAGCTGTGACTAAGGATATACCTAGTGAAACACTGGAAATAGTCTTCCTTCTTGCAAAGGCCCTCACAGGCCTCTGCTTCCCCTCTGCCTTTCATTTGACCTCAGCCTTTCGCCTCTATCAACATACAGTGTAGAGGCGAATTTTGCTAGTCCACTGCTACTCATGCCTCTCAAAATGCTCACAACTCATCGCTTTACCAACCTGAGGAATAACGACGAGTGTGCAGTCCTACGTGAGTTGGTAACCCAGGTGTCCACACACTGAAAATTCGTCTTTCACTCCAAGACAGGTGTGCTAGAAGTTTTGCAAGTTGGAGTGAGTAACAATCTGTACAAATATTGCAGTGTTTGGTAACTCTTGAGAAGTCTGCCTCAGCCTGTGACCTTGAGCGAGGCCCTGCATCATCTGCCTGAGACTTTCGCCCATATTGACTATGTGAATAAAGGCGAATGTGCGTGCTCAGTTACCCCTGCTGTTCTCCTGTACCTACAACTCTCCGCCTTTAAACTCAGCCGTTCGCCTCTATCAACGACGTGCAGTGTAGAGGTGTATTTTGCTGCCCCGCTGGTACTCGAATATGTGAGTTCCGCAAGTGCTGCAGATTTGTTGTAACTATTTGCATGAGTGGATTACGCTGACTTAGGACATTGTGCTACCATCAGTACCTACGTAGGCTTAAAATGAGTGAGGAATGTCTGGCCTGCTGGGTGACCTTGAAAATGGCACTCTAAGACCCGCATGCCACTTACACCCATACTGCGTGTGTCTAGTGAGGTGAATGTCCCTTCCTCTACTTTCCTATTCACCGGTATCCCTTAACTTGTCGCCATTATCTACATATGGGATAAGGGCGAGTTTAGCTGATCCAGGCCAAACAGCGCTCCAAGCCAGCCAGTGAAGGCCAAGGCTACATCTGTTCTGAATCCCAGAATGCCTTTGTGAATGTTCTACAGTGTTCCGGCCGTACCTTCGGTGTTGTGAGAACTAGTTCTTATGTAGTGAAAATTTGTGTCATTCCAAGACACGTGTGCTAGATGTGTTAAGTGCTGCGGGTTTGGAGTTAACAAGTAGTACAGGGTTGGTAACTCGAGACGACTGTGGGCCCAGTGAATGACCTTGAAAATTGCACTGTGACCTGCAGGCCACTACACCCATATTGCCTGTGTCTAGCAAGGTGAATATCCCTTCCTTGTCCCTTCTCCTTCCTCGATTTGGAACTCAGCCGTTCGCCTCTATTTGCTTGTGGTCTAGAGGCGTTTTTTTTTTTTTTTTTTTTTTTTTTTTTTTTTTTTTTTTTTTTTTTTTTTTTTTTTTTTTGCCAGACCACATGGGTGCTTGAGTGCCCGTGTCCTCTGTGCCGCACTCCGCTCATCTTGCAAGTGTCTCCTGTGTGCCTGCCTGCCTGCTGCAAGCAGGTGTCCGGGTGGTTGGCGCAGGCTTGGTGAGCACAGTCAAGCAAGCTTGAGGGCAGCACTAAAAGCTAGCCAGAACAAGCTAAGGCAGCCTGCAGTTATAGCTGTCCTAGGGCCCAGCATGTCTGTGTATATGTTCTGCAGTGCTGCTGGCATACCAGTGTTTCCTGTAGTGGCTTGAGAACAATTTGACGAGCATTGCAGTGCTGACATTTTGAGTGGGACATGCCAGAGGTTCACTTATAAACATAGTAAGCTTGTGGTGATTGGCTTGTACACAGTGAACATTCATCTGTCATACGTGTGCTAGAAGTGTTAAGTGCTGCTTTCCCCAACAGTTAATTGTCATTTGTAAGCCTGTATTAAGACTTTAAAAGGCTCAGAGTGTACTTCAGTGTAGTGACTCCTTACATTTGATAAATCAGTGTAATACATGCTCTGCTCAGTGTAACTGAACTATTAAATACGGTTACATAATTAAGTTGCTTGTCCTAGTGTCATTGCTGTGTTTTCTAATACATTTTCTCGTTCAGACTGAAACTTTACTGCTAAATTCCCAGTAATATTTCAAATTGCAGTGTTCATCTGTGGTGTGAGTGTGTAACTTATGCTTTGTATTTTTACTGTGAACAAGCTTACTCCTGCATAATGTTCAGTTTCATGAATACTTTCTTACTTGAGTAATTCGGTTACCTTTCAACTGTGTTAAGCAATAGTCAGCCTGTTAACATCTATGTTCCTTGCCATCTCATCTAGTGGGTCTAGTGCCTAGTTAAAATTGTAATAGTAACAATTTGCAATCATTATACTTCTAGTTATACATTGTGTAAATTGTTTTAGACTATTTGATCAACTGGATTGTAGTGTTTAACTTCTGATACACCAATTTAATGACTGCAGACACGCACTGACACATAATAAACACATTAAAACGCTGGTAACTCCAGAAGCTGGGCCTAGTGTGTGACCTTGAGAAGTTGAGTATGTTTATTACGACCAGCGGTGTACCACTCTCACCTATATTTACATCAACAAAAGTGTATTCTAAGTGATAAAGTGTACACTTGGTGTACTTGGTAACACTTGTCATACATAGTAACGCGTGTGTAAGTGAGATTGTTTAGGTACTGGTTCATCTATCTATAGCTGCACACTTATGCTTGCATACATGTATAACATAGTAATGTGTGAGTTACCCAGGATGGATCAAGGAAGTCAACCAGAGTGATTTATCTCATTGTCATTGTAACATTACCTTTTTTTTTTTTTTTTTTTTTTTTTTTTTTTTTTTTTTTTTTTTTTTTTTAGTAATTCTGTTTACAATCTATGGTTGGGGTAAGAGGTTGTCTTCAGCGTTCATTGTGATGTCTGTTATATTATTATTTCAGTGAGGTACATTAGGTGGCAGTAGCCTGAACTATCTCAAGTGGAAGTTATCATTTGAACCTCATGTTTAATGTGATGTATATCAGAATTCTAATTTTATGCTCAATATTACCTACTTTCTCTCTCTCTCTCTGTTCATCTTTGTAATTTGTGATATGGTGTAAGACCTCGCCTGTACCATCCATTATATCATTATATGTACCATATTATTAACACACATACAAGAGGTCTCTGAGTGTGTTTTTGGTGGGGTGTGTGTCGTATTGAGTGGTGGTGGTCTGGGTTGAGTATGGTTGGAGGTGTTCATTGAACTTGAGCACTTGTGTCTTGTGATTATTTTGGACTTCTGACTTTGTAGTGAATATTTGCTCTTGCATAAGCTATAAGGGAAAGATAAGCGAGGAATTCTTGTGTTGTGAGTCTTACACCAGATATCATCACTGGCAAACATGGCAACTGTCATAGAGGAACCTATTTCTGCAGGTGATGGAAATGATGATAGCTTCCAGACCTTTAAAAGTAAACAAAAGAGAAAAAGTGAGAAAGGGCTAGAGCGTCGATGTAGTCAGACTCACTTGACTCGTACACAATGTGATACTAAACGTCCTTGGTGCACAGAGGCTGCAAGAAGTCTTTCTTCAAAGGAAGAATGTGTTAAGCTGAACTTCCCTGACAACACCCCACTGCCTGCTAAGTGTGCATGGCTAATGGAAGCTGTAAACAAGCATCCTAACTCAAGGATCCAATTTAGGAAAAACACACACAACTTTGTGTTTGTGGAACAGAATAAAGAGCTGATCAATGATCTACTTAGTACACCTTATGGGGATATTAAGCTGCTCCGATCTCAATCAGACACTCACCACTTTAAAAAATGGGTCAGTATCATAATCTTTGGATACCCTCTCTGCATGGACCCATCCCATCTGACTCTAAGTGAGCATATCATCAAGCCTAAAAGACTTAAAGGAAAATCCCAAATTATTGCCAGTTGGGTGGGTCCTGTGCCCCCTCCCCCAGAATATCTGGGTGCATGGTTTATGTTTCCTAAACATCGAAGTGTACCTACCCCCTAAACGTAGGTGTTACAAATGCCAGCACTATGGCCATATTGCAGTAGACTGTGGAATACTACATTCTTGGTGTGGTAGGTGTGCTGGGAAACATTCCACTAGAGAATGCACAGTAGGCCCTGACAGCCAAAAATTTAAGTATATTAACTGTAAAGAAGTTGGGGTTACAGTTTCCCACAAGGACTGCAGTCAGAACCCAAACAACCTTCGAGGTAAACCTGATAACAGTCCTTTAATGGTAACTGAGGATGGGGCCATCCAGTCTACCACAGCCAGATCTGAGACTGAACCTCTGCAAAGTGTGCAAGAACCCCACCTCACTGCAAACAATTCTGGTGATACCAGAATGCCATCACACACACCAGCTGTGGAGGAGCTAGCCATCCCTGCTAGCACATATGGAACTACTGGTCTGCCACTACAGATACCTATGGCTACACCTGAATATGGGGATGAGTTTGTCATTTCTCCCAATACACACAACTACAACAGTCAGACAGACACCACACAGGTAACCTCCCTGGAAATTGGAGATGAGTCAGATGCACAGGACCTACCTGCAATGAATGATGAAACAGAGAACACTAATGTAACCATGGTACCTGTTAAGGTGATAGGTGTTAAAGGAAGCACTAACCCAGAAGTGCCATCCTCCGGAGAGGCATTGGATCCGCCTGACCTTCCTCATATTATAACAAATTTCCAGAAAAAAATTGAGCATCTTGAACAGATCCTGACAAGTTTAATAAATATATGTAATCAGGATGATGCTCTTGAGCATGGTGATGATGTCAAAAGTGCAGCAATCTCTGTTCAGCTTCCAGCAATTTGTGAGAAAGAAGCCCATAACTCTTGCCTTCAAAACTTGCCTCATAACTGGCTGCCAAAATGCCAAAAAATGCTTAAAAATAAAGGTTCTGAAGATAAAGACGTACAAACTATGCTATTTGCTCTTAAGTGTCTGCACACTGCAGTCAAAGCATAATAGTTTTACCATCTTATGAGCAAGAGATTGTAATAACTCACTACAATGGATACATTACAAATCTTTTCATGGAACATTGCTTCCATCAGGAAGCGGTTGCCTGACTTACATCATATTAGTGCAACCAAGAATATTGATGTCATCTGTTTCCAGGAATGTAGATTGAAAGATGGATCACCTCCACCAAACTTGCCTAGATATGCAGCTTATAACCTAAGGTCAACCAACTGTTGTGTGATGTATGTCAGAAAGAACTTGCCACATTCACTCCTTTCCTTGCAGAGTCGAGTTAACATGCAGTATCATGGTGTCAAAGTATATGCAGGCAATTTTTCCATAAACATTTTTAATCTCTATGCCCCAGCGAACCAGCTTCGACCTGATGCTTTACCAGATTGCATCAATAGTGAACCTACCATCATTCTTGGAGATTTTAATGCCAGACATAAGAATATTGGTGGGTCTATTACAAACACCAATGGAACTAAACTAGTGAGATTGCTGAATGAGCATGATAATGTTCGAATTGTGGGCACTACTGAGCCTACTCACATATATGGTGGCATACTAGATCTGTGTCTTGGATTTAATACATCATATACGATGCATGACTCTGTCATAGTTGATGATCTTCTATCTGATCACTTCCCAAGACTAACAACTGTCAGTCTTGATCACATCTCCAGCAATCAAGGAGCTAAATACAGAAGGAGGAAACTTATTCTCAAACCAGAACACAGAGACAACTTTATTAACCACTTGGATCAATGGTATAAGAATTACGAGCCCACTGGCACACAAAAATTTATTGATGATTTAATTACCACTATTGAGAGTGTTCTCACAGATCAAGTGGGCAGGAATAGGAAACAAAGACCCTCCACTATAAATAACAATAAAATCCAATGTAAATACTATAATGATCCACAGCTGTGCAATCTAACACGTGCAGCTAGGAGGATTGGTAAAGCATACCGTGAATGTAGAACCCCAGACCTGCTCAGAACGTTCCAAGCTGCACTAACAAATGCAAGGAATAGAAAGGAAGAACTTAGGCAACATGAATGGGAACAGTTTGTTAGTGGATTAAATAGGTCCACCCCTTTGAGTTTGGCTTGGAAAGGTATAAATAAAATAACCAGGAAAAAGACTGGCAATGTTGCTCATCCCTTTCCTCTTGAAAAAGCAAATGACCTCATAAATGACTGTTCCAAAACATCCAGGCATGAAAGCCTTCCATCTCATATTAGAAAAAATTTAGAGAGTACTTCCGAAGAAATGTTGAAACTGATTAATTTTATGAGCCAAAATATTGATGAGAGTGATTGCCTCTTTACCGAGTATGAATTAGATAATGCATTAACCAAAGGTCGATCAACTGCTCCTGGAGAGGATGGTATAACCTATGATATTCTCAGAACTCTAAGGCACGTGCCTGATAACCCTTTGTTGGCACTGTATAATCTCAGTTACATTGAGGGCGTTCTTCCTACTTCCTGGACCAATAGTCTCATTGTGCCTATCCCTAAGCCCCAACAGCCTGATACATTTAGGCCGATCTCCTTAACTAGTTGTCTTTGCAAAACTTTTGAAAGAATGATGCTTAACAGATTGTACTACAGAATCAGACATCAACTTTCCCCCTACCTCTATGGGTTCATGAAAGGTAAAAGTGTGCAGAACTGTATTTCCACCTTTCTCACTGCACACACCTCTACTAGTTTTACCACTTTTCTTGATCTAAAATCTGCATTTGATATTGCAAACAGAACCATTATACTACATGAACTAGCCAAAATGAATATTGGTGGTAGCTTACTCTGCTGGATAATAGGATACCTGTCAAATAGAGTATCCTCTGTCCTTTACCAAGGCTTCAGAAGTGATTCTAAAGAAATGTCTTTAGGTACACCGCAGGGAGGAGTTCTTAGTCCCATGCTATTTAATATTCTGATTAATGCTCTCCTAAATGCTCTACCTGCCTCACCTAAACATATAGCTATAAGCTATGCTGATGATATCATGATCCATACAACAGGGCATAAGAAGATGAATACCATTCTTAATGAAGTTCAAGCAATTTGTAATCGACTAGGCCTCATAATATCTTCCTCTAAAACAAAGATATTAACAAGCAAACGACATCCCCCACCCATCTATTTGCAGGGTGAAATCATTAGCTACGTTAAAACTTACTGATATCTTGGTGTAGATGTACCCTTTAACAAATCCACTATACCACAACTAAACAAGAAATGTAAAGCTAGGCTAAATGCTCTCAAAGCTGTTGCTGGCTACAATCCCAACTATGGTGCTAATGTGAGAATCGTGAGAATGATGTACATAGCCTATGTTAGGTCCTTAATTGATTATGCCGCTCCCATGTTGATATTAGCTAGAGAAAGTTCCCTCCGACCCTTGGAGTTAATGCAAAATGAAGCTCTCAGGACTATTCTTGGCTGTCCCAGATCTACAAAAGTTCTTAACATGAGGAAGGAGCTTGGTATTTCTAGTATCAGTGATAGGATTGTTGAAATTAACACTGTACTCGGTATTAGAATGTTGAGAAACGAACCAGACACTGTCACAGTGAATCTTACCAAGTGTCTAGAGGTAAATACACACAGATCTAAATGGATTGTAAAAACGTGCAATTGCATTAAGTTTTATAACCTGCATGAACTGTATCACTGTAGGCAACAAGAGCATTTCACCCCTCCATGGAAGATGTGTTCATTTAATATCACATACCTACAAGTCCCTCCCAAGAAGCTCATTGCTAGTAATCCCTTCCTTAAATCTCTTGTTAGAGCAACTGCTCAAGAAGAAATTTTTCGCCTAGCTGGTAGTAATAAGTTATCACAAGTTATATACACTGATGGATCTAAACAGGAGTCTTCTGGCAGGGCTGCATCTGCTCTTGTTGCCACCTCCCTAGTTAAGAACGATAATAAATTTGTTGAGTTAGGCATAAGAATTAACAACTGGGCGTCTACACTGCAAACTGAATTGTTTGCAATCCTAATGGCGCTAAAGCTAACCTATGACACTGAGCTTGACTCTATCATCATTACTGATTCTATGTCATCATTGAAGGCTCTTGGCTCATATAATGACTCCAACAACATGCTCATTGGGGAAGCCAGGTATAGATACTCAAAAATTAGGGACAAAGGAATTAATGTACAATTGCTATGGATCCCATCACACATTGGATTACTCCTTCATGATAAAGTTGATATGTTAGCCAAGAAGAGTATCCAGAAGGAGAACGTAGAATATAACTTTGGTATAACTGTGTCTAGCATTAGGAATAATATTAGGAGAGAAGTAAATAATGAAGATGATTGTTATAGGAATGCAGTTAGAAGCCTGAGTAGATCTATAACCCACTATGATAACATGAACGTAGATAAGTATGTTTATGGAGCAACTTGCAATGTGAACAGACTGACTGATGTTGTAGTGGCCAGGCTTAGGCTTGGTTACAAGTACTTCTGGCAGTTTGGGAGACACACAGATGATGATCAAACTAAATGTAAATTATGTGATCAGGCATATGGTCACTCTCTTGAACACTATGTGCTTAATTGTCCACTTATTGAGGAATACAGAGACAGACAGTATAATAACCTATGTGACATGTCAAGATATCTTATTAATGAAAATAAGATACCAGATATACTAAGCAAATTTCCTAAATTTGCTTGTAACAGATAAGTGAACTATAGATATGTAGATATAAATCCATATGTATTCCTGTTAATCCTTTGGGGCCTAGTTCCTAGGCCTTTTGTGTATCCACATGCTCTCGCGCTACCGTCCACAGGATGGATATGGGGTGCACAATAAACTAGCCACTTCGGTGACAAAATCTAAATCTAATCTACCTTCTCCATATTCTCATAGTCTTTTTTAAAGATCCAGAGTTTTAATCTGGCGGGAAGTTCAAATTTGGATGACAGCATCCCCAGAAACTGTTCTGCCAACCCCACAGGAAGTTCAGGGATGGAAATGGTGGTTTCTTGAATCTTGTGTTTCTCTTCTGGTGATCGTAACATTGCAGTCAATAATTTCTGCAAGATAACAAAATCAGTTATTCAGTGCAAAACACTGTCACTTTTATGTCCTCGGTATACCTGGAGAGGGTTTCAGGGGTCGACGCCTCCATGGCCCAGTCTATGACTAGGCCTGTTGGTGGATCAGGGCCTGATCAAGCAGGCTGTTACTGCAGGCCGCACATAAACAGATGTAGGAACTAACGCCTGGCTGGTCAGGTACTGACTTTAGGTACCTGTCCAGTCTCTTATTCAGTCAGGATCTCATGACCAATTGAAAAAGAAATAGGCCTAATTATTATTAAAGTCTAGAATAAATCATTTAATTATTAAGAGGACTTACAAGCTGACATCTGAATAGTGTACTGGTGTACAAGTATACAGGTGTGTAAGTGTACAAATGTACAGGTGTGCAAGTATACAAATGTAATAAACATCCACATTTATCAATGAGGTTTAGACTGACTACACTCTAAAGAAGGGGCGAGGATGTTGCTGTCGGAAGTCTCATCTGAACTGTGGTGTCAGCACACTTCTGCCAAGACAGTGACAGAATGAATGATAGTGAACATGCTTTCTTTTTGTTGTGGTGAGTCACTGCTACCTTGATGAGAGATGGCTGGTGTGTTAAACAAAAAAAATAAAGTCCAAGTAATTAATAATTCATTCATTAACTGCAATACCAGGAAAGTGATTCATTTGCTAGCTGGATAAGTACAGTATTTTGTTAACTGGAACAGCAATGCAAGCCTAGTCCAATAAATGGCTCCTGGAGACATTTATTGGACTAGGACAAGACCACAAATGGAGAGGGCGGTGGCCTGGTGGCAAAAGTTCTCGATTCACATGGTTAGGTGTCTGGGTTTGATTCCCGGTGAGGGTTGAAAAAAATGGGTGTGTTTCCTTACACTGGTTGACCATGTTCACCCATCAGTAAAATGGGTACCTGGATGTTAGTCAACTGGTGTGGGTTGCATCCTGGGACAAAACTGACCTAATTTGCCTAAAATGCTCTGCATAACAAGTAGCTTTCTATACAGTAGTATGTCACTGATGTCAGCTATGGTCTGTATACCTTGTACATTTACTTTAGGGGACCTAAATGCTAAAGTATGAAAAGCATTTAGAGTGGGTGTGGTAGGTAAGTTTGGGGTGCCAGGTATAAATGATAATGGGGAGCATTTGATCAAGCTTTTTATAGAAAGGAGGGAGGGAGGGACACACACAGGCAGAGAGGGGCGGGAGGGAGTGGGGGACACACACAGGCAAAGTGTTTGTTATTTTTCAATAATAAACACTTTGGCAAATTTACATGGAATTTTCCCACTACCTTCAAGACCCAACAAACTGGTACATTAAATGGCGAACACATGACTTGAAGTCATTTACATTTACTCTAAATGTCCTATACCTATCCAACAGATATTCAACAAAGGATACTTGTTCATCTCACGTATGAACAACTACAATTATAACAGCATGGTAACCTTTCATAAATATTTCTAAGACATTAATCTGCTCCACTTTAATAATTAAACAATGATAAATACCAGGTACCTTTCCACAGGTTTCCTATTATAGTTTCCACTTGCTGCCTCAGGTTTTCACTCACTGCCTCTGGTCTCCATTCACTGCTTCTGGCTACCTGACCAGCCGGGCTGTGGTTCGTATGTTGGATGGATTGCATGCAGCCAGCAGTAACAGCCTGGTTGATCAGCCCCTGATCCACCAAGAGGCCTGGTCACAGACCGGACCGCGGGGGCGCTGACCCCCGAACTCTCTCCAGGTAAATTCCAGGTAAACCTCTTCTTGGCTATGGCTCCCCACACTCCAAAAATCACATTCATCAACCTGTAAGACAGAAACAAATGCTTTTCAAAAATCTAAGAAGCAAATTAGTGCCTGCACCAAATAAGAGACATTTAACACACTTAAAAGCCTCTTCAAATGTACGATCTTTGCAGCAACTTCTAATCAAGAGCAAATGGGTAATTCTCAATAAAAGAACTTGGGCAAATTTACTTGCCACAACCTATGTCATGATCCAACAAAGTTATACTAAAATGGCCAACACATGACTTCCAGTCATTTACATTTATTTAAGTGTCCTAAATCTCTCCAAGAGATATTCAAAATGGGACGCAGGTTCATCCTATGTATTACAAACTAACTTCGGTTATAATAACATGGTAAGCTTTAAAATCCTACAAGAGCCTCATGGAAAAATATTACAAAGACAGAAATCTACAATACTACATACTTGTTAACTTTAATGGTATGTTCCTAGCACTTGGCCATTACACACCCTTCATGGTATGTTCCTAGCACTTGGGCATCACACACCCTTCATGGTATGTTCCTAGCACTTGGCCATCACACACCCTTCATGGTATGTTCCTAGCACTTGGGCATCACACACCCTTCATGGTATGTTCCTAGCACTTGGGCATCACACACCCTTCATGGTATGTTCCTAGCACTTGGCCATCACACACCCTTCATGGTATGTTACTAGCACTTGAGCATCACACACCCTTCATGGTATGTTCCTAGCACTTGGGCATCACACACCCTTCACGAATGTTCCTAGCACTTGGCCATCACACACCCTTCATGGTATGTTCCTAGCACTTGGGCATCACACACCCTTCATGGTATGTTCCTAGCACTTGGCCATCACACACCCTTCATGGTATGTTCCTAGCACTTGGCCATCACACACCCTTCATGGTATGTTCCTAGCACTTGGGCATTACACACCCTTCACGAATGTTCCTAGCACTTGGCCATCACACACCCTTCATGGTATGTTCCTACCATTGGGCATCACAGACCCTTCATGGTATGCTGCTACTTGGGCATCCCACACCCTTTATGGTATGTTCCTGGCACTTGGGCATCACACACCCTTCATGGTATATTCCTAGCACTTGGGCATCACACACCCTTCATTGTATGTTACTAGCACTTGGGCATCACACACCCTTCATGGCATGCTACTACTTGGGCATCCCACACCCTTTATGGTATGTTCCTGGCATTTGGGCATCACACACCCTTCATGGTTTATTCCTAGCACTTGGGCATCAAACACCCTTCATGGTATGTTCCTACCATTGGGCATCACAGACCCTTCATGGTATGCTACTAGTTGGGCATCCCACACCCTTTATGGTATGTTCCTAGCACTTGGGCATCACAGACACTTCATGGTATATTCCTAGCACTTGGGCATTACACACCCTTCATGGTATGTTACTAGCACTTGGGCATCACACACCCTTCATGGTATGTTACTAACACTTGGGCATCACACACCCTTCATGGTATGCTACTACTTGGGCATCCCACACCCTTTATGGTATGTTCCTGGCACTTGGGCATCACACACCCTTCATGGTATATTCCTAGCACTTGGGCATCACACACCCTTCATGGTATGTTACTAGCACTTGGGCATCACACAACCTTCATGGTATGTTACTAGCACTTGGGCATCAAACACTCTTCATGGTATGATACTACTTAGGCATCCCACACCCATTATGCTATGTTCCTGGCACATGGGCATCACACACACTTCATGGTATATTCCTAGCACTTGGGCATCACACACCCTTCATTATATGATACTAGCAATTGGGCATCACAGACCCTTCATGGTATGTTCCTGGCACTTGTGCATCACACACCATTCATGGTATGTTCCTGGTGCTTGGGCATCACACACCCTTCATGGTATAATCCTAGCACTTGGGCATCACACACCCTTCTAGGTATGTTCCTGGCACTTGGGCTTCACACACCCTTCATGGTATGTTTCTGGCACTTGGGCATCACACACCCTTCATGGTATATTCCTAGCACTTGGGCACCACACACCCTTCATGGTATGTTACTAGCACTTGGGCATCACACACCCTTCTAGGTATGTTCCTGGCACTTGGGCATCACACACCCTTCATGGTATGTTTCTGGCACTTGGGCATCACACACCCATCATGGTATATTCCTAGCACTTGTGCACCACACACCCTTCATGGTATGTTACTAGCACTTGGGCATCACACACCCTTCATGGTATGTTACCAGCACTTGGGCATCACACACCCATCATGATATGTTACTAGCACTTGGGCATCACACACCCTTCATGGTATGTTCCTAGCACTCAGGCATCACACACCCTTCATTATATGTTCATAGCACTTGGGCATAACACACACCCTTCATGGTATGTTACTAGCACTTGGGCATCACACACCCTTCATGGTATGCTAATACTTGGGCATCCCACACCCTTTATGGTATGTTCCTGGCACTTGGGCATCACACACTCTTCATGGTATATTCCTAGCACATGGGCATCATGCACCCTTCATGCTGTGTTCCTGGCACTTGGCCATCACACACCCTTCATGGTATATTCCTAGCACTCGGGCATCACACACCATTCATGGTATGTTACTAGCACTTGGGCATCACACACCCTTCATGGTATGTTCCTAGCACTTTTGCATCATACACCCTTCATGGTATGCCACTACTTGGGCATCCCACACCATTTATGGTATGTTCCTGGCACTTGGGCATCACAAACCCTTCATGGTATATTCCTAGCACTTGTGCATCACACACCCTTCATGGTATGTTACTAGCACTTGGGCATCACACGCCCTTCATGGCATTCTACTACTTGGGCATCCCACACCCTCTATGGCATGTTCCTGGAACTTGGGCATCACACACCCTTCATGGTATATTCCTAGCACTTGGGCATTAAACTCCCTTCATGGTATGTTACTAGCACTTTGGCATCATACACCCTTCTTGGTTTGCTACTAGTTGGGCATCCCACACCCTTTATGGTATGTTACTAGCATTTGGGCATCACACAACCTACCTTCATGGCACGTTACTAGCACTTGGACATCACACACCCTTCATGGTATACTACTACTTGGGCATTCCACACCCTTTATGGTATGTTCCTGGCACTTGGGCATCACACACCCTTCATGGTATATTCCTAGCACTTGGGCATCACACACCCTTCATGGTATGTTACTAGCACTTGGGCATCACACACCCTTCATGGTATGCTACTACTTGGGCATCTCACATCCTTTATGGTATGTTCCTAACACTTGGGCATCACACACCCTTCATGGTATATTCCTAGCACTTGGGCATCACACACCCTTCATGGTATAAGCCTAGCACTTGGGCATCACACACGCTTCATTATATGATACTAGCACTTGGGCATCACAGACCCTTCATGGTATGTTCCTGGCACTTGTGCATCACACACCCTTCATGGTATGTTCCTGGCACTTGGGCATCACACACCCTTCATGGTATAATCCTAGCACTTGGGCATCACACATCCTTCATGGTATGTTACTAGCACTTGGGCATCACACACCCTTCTAGGTATGTTCCTGGCACTTGGGCATCACACACCCTTCATGGTATGTTTCTGGCACTTGGGCATCACACACCCTTCATGGTATATTCCTAGCACTTGGGCACCACACACCCTTCATGGTATGTTACTAGCACTTGGGCATCACACACCCTTCATGGTATGTTACCAGCACTTGGGCATCACACACCCATCATGATATGTTACTAGCACTTGGGCATCACACACCCTTCATGGTATGTTCCTAGCACTCAGGCATCACACACCCTTCATTTGATGTTCCTAGCACTTGGGCATCACACACACCTTTCATGGTATGTTATTAGCACTTGGGCATCACACACCCTTCATGGTATGCTAATACTTGGGCATCCCACACCCTTTATGGTATGTTCCTGGCACTTGGGCATCATACACTCTTCATGGTATATTCCTAGCACATGGGAATCATGCACCCTTCATGGTGTGTTCCTGGTACTTGGCCATCACACACCCTTCATGGAATATTCCTAGCACTTGGGCATCACACACCATTCATGGTATGTTACTAGCACTTGGGCATCACACACCCTTCATGGTATGTTCCTAGCACTTTTGCATCATACACCCTTCATGGTATGCCACTACTTGGGCATCCCACACCCTTTATGGTATGTTCCTGGCACTTGGGCATCACAAACCCTTCATGGTATATTCTTAGCACTTGGGCATCACACACCCTTCATGGTATGTTACTAGCACTTGGGCATCAAACACCCTTCATGGCATTCTACTACTTGGGCATCCCACACCCTTTATGGTATGTTCCTGGAACTTGGGCATCACACACCCTTCATGGTATATTCCTAGCACTTGGGCATCAAACTCCCTTCATGGTATGTTACTAGCACTTCGGCATCACACACCCTTCTTGGTATGCTACTAGTTGGGCATCCCACACCCTTTATGGTATGTTACTAGCACTTGGGCATCACACAACCTTCATGGCATGTTACTAGCACTTGGACATCACACACCCTTCGTGGTATGCTACTACTTGGGCATTCCACACCCTTTATGGTATGTTCCTGGCACTTGGGCATCACACACCCTTCATGGTATATTCCTAGCATTTGGGCATCAAACACCCTTCATGATATGTTACTGGCACTTGGGCATCACACACCCTTCATGGTATACTACTAGTTGGGCATCCCACACCCTTTATGGTATGTTTCTAGCACTTGCGCATCACACACCCTTCATGGTACATTCCTAGCACTTGAGCATCACACACCCTTCATGGTATGTTACTAGCACTTTGGCATCACACACCCTTTATGGTATGTTACTAGCACTTGGGCATCACACATCCTTCATGGTATGTTCCTGGCACCTGGGCATCACACACCCTTCATGGTATGTTACTAACACTTGGGCATCACACACTCTTCATGGTATGTTCCTGGCACTTGGGCATCACACACCCTTCGTGTTATATTCCTAGCACTTGGGCATCACACACCATTCATGGTATGTTCCTGGCACTTGGGCATCACACACCCTTCATGGTATGTTACTAACACATGGGCATCACACACTCTTCATGGTATGTTCCTGGCACTTGGGCATCACACACCCTTCATGGTATATTCCTAGCACATGGGCATCACACACCCTTCATGGTATATTACCAGCACTTGGGCATCACACACCTTTCATGGTATGTTCCTAGCACTCAGGCATCACACACCCTTCATGGTACGTTCATAGCACTTGGGCATCACACACCCTTCATAGTATGTTACTAGCACTTGGGCATCACACACCCTTCATGGTATGTTCCTAGCACTTTTGCATCACACATCCTTCATGGTATACTGCTACTTGGGCATCCCACACCCTTTATGGTATGTTCCTGGCACTTGGGCATCACAAACTCTTCATGGTATATTAATAGCACTTTTCATCACACACCCTTCATGGTATGTTACTAACACTTGGGCATCACACACCCTTCATGTCATGCTACTACTTGGGCATCCCACAAACTTTATGGTATGTTCCTGGCACTTGGGCATCATGCACCCTTCATGGTATATTCCTAGCACTTGGGAATCAAACACCCTTCGTGGTATGTTAGTAGCACTTGGGCATCACACACCCTTCATGGTATGCTACTAGTTGGGCATCCCACACCCTTTATGGTATGTTCCTAGCACTTGGGCATCACACACCCTTCATAGTATATTCCTAGCACTTGGGCATCACACACCCTTCATGATATGTTACTAGCACTTGGGCATCACACACTCTTCATGGTATGTTACTAGCACTTGGGCATCACACACCCTTCATGGTATGCTACTACTTGGGCATCCCACACCCTTTATGGTATGTTACTAGCACTTGGGCATCAGACACCCTTCATTGTATATTCCTAGCACTTGGGCATCAAACACCCTTCATGATATATTACTAGCAATTGGGCATCACACACCCTTCATAGTATGCTACTAGTTGGGCATCCCACACACTTTGTGGTATGTTCCTAGCACTTGGGTATCACATGCCTTTCATGGTATATTCCTAGCACTTGGCCATCACACACCCTTCATGGTATGTTACTAACACTTCGGCATCACACACCCTTCATGGTATGTTTCTAGCACTTGGGCATCAGACACCTTTCATGGTATGTTTTTGGCACTTGGGCATCACACACCCTTCATGGTATGTTACTAGCACTTGGGCATCACACACCCATCATGGTATGTTCCTGGCACTTGGGCATTACACTCCCTTAATGGTATATTCCAAGTACTTGGGCATCACACACCATTCATGGTATGTTCCTGGCACTTGGGCATTACACACCCTTCATGGTATATTCCTAGCAATTTGGCATCACACACGCTTCATGGTATATTACTAGCACTTGGGCATCACACACCTTTCATGGTATGTTCCTAGCACTCGGGCATCACACACCCTTCATGGTATGTTCATAGCACTTGGGCATCACACACCCTTCATGGTATGTTACAAGCACTTGGGCATCATACACCCTTCATGGTATGTTCCTAGCACTTTTGCATTGCACACCCTTCCTGGTATGCTGCTTCTTGGGCATCCCACACCCTTTATGGTATGTTCCTGGCACTTGGGCATCACAAACCTTTCATGGTGTATTCCTAGCTCTTATCATCACACACCCTTCATGGTATGTTACTAACACTTGGGCATCACACACCCTTCATGGCATGCTACTACTTGGGCATCCTACACCCTTTATGGTATGTTCCTGGCACTTTGGCATCACGCACCTTTAATGGTATATTCATAGCACTTGGGAATCAAACACCCTTCATGGTATGTTAGTAGCACTTGGGCATCACACACCCTTCATGGTATACTACTAGTTGGGCATCCCACACACTTTATGGTATGTTCCTAGCACTTGGGCATCGCACACCCTTCATAGTATATTCCTAGCACTTGGGCATCACACACCCTTCATGGTATGTTACTAGCACTTGGGCATCACACACCCTTCATGGCATGCTACTACTTGGGCATCCCACACCTTTTATTGTATGTTCCTGGCACTTGGGCATCACACACCCTTCATGGTATATTCCTAGCACTTGGGCATCAAACTCCCTTCATGGTATGTTACTAGCACTGGGGCATCACACACCCTTCTTGGTATGCTACTAGTTGGGCATCCCACACCCTTTGTGGTATGTTCGTAGCACTTGGGCATCACACACTCTTCATAGTATATTCCTAGCACTTGGGCATCACACACCCTTCATGGTATGTTACTAGCACTTGGGCATCACACAACCTTCAAGGCATGTTACTAGCACTTGGACATCACACACCCTTCATGGTATGCTACTACTTGGGCATTCCACACCCTTTATGGTATGTTCCTAGCACTTGGGCATCACACACCCTTCATGGTATATTCCTAGCACTTGCACATCAAACACCATTCATGATATGTTACTGGCACTTGGGCATCACTCACCCTTCATGGTATGCTACTTGTTGGGCATCCCACACCCTTTATGGTATGTTCCTAGCACTTGGGCATCACACACCTTTCATGGTATATTCCTAGCACTTGAGCATCACACACCCTTCATGGTATGTTACTAGCACTTTGGCATCACACACCCTTTATGGTATGTTACCTGAGTCTCGGATAGATATGGATAGGATTGTTGTGCTCCCGGTTTTCTGGTGTTTTCACGGTCGCTCTTACGTGCTAGAACTTTAATTTGTGTCATCAATCCTATACGATACATCCCTCTAGCGCCTGGAACCAATCTTGGGCGGAAAACATTATATACTGAGTCAAAAAAGGAGAATTAGTGTGCATTACCTAGCAGAGTTTACTGCCAGAGGGGAATCATAGGCCTGTTTCCCGTGTGAAAAAAATAATAATAATTGAACTTTGTGTCAGAGGAAAGAAAGTCTCCCTGAAAGCATTGAGTATACATAGTGTATAGTGTATACTACAGTGGCTCCCTAGTATATTGATGATAAAGGCTAAAGTGTCATTTGAAAACAGGTGAATTTGTAAATGAAGTGATAAGCCTATAGAGGCAGGTGCCAGAAGTCGCCAGAAACTTACACAGGTCAGCTGTTTTTAATTATCTTCCTGGCCTGCTAGTGTACTCGCATATAATCTAGTGATACCAGTGAATAGCAGAATACAGTGTTGTAGTAGCAACTAACCAGTATTATAATGGTACTTAGTGGAGTGGAGTGACTTTCATTAGTTTCTTTTTCTTGAAATACGAGACGTTACTGTGAATTTCATATAACCCGTAGTTACCAGCGGTCGCAATATACACAACGAGAAGCAATTATTACTACAGAAAAAGCGTCCTTCCTCCAAAATTTGCACCAGTCAACTATAGTGATAATATAGCATTTATTGTGGTGGAGACGGAAAAAACAAAAATAGAAAAGCCAGATACAGCGATTGATAAACAAAGAGATCGACTGTACGTCATTGTAGGAGCTGCCAGATATCACCGGCTCTTCAACACGCAAGTTATACTTTTTGTATCAGTTAAATCACATATTACTCGGGTAGATAATTTCCAGTAGATCCTTCATGTGTTAGCTCAAATCACCGACCAGTATGTTTTAAATAAGTGACCCACTGATCAGAGCAGATCGACTGGTCCGAACCCTTGACTGGTCCGAACCCTTGACTGGTCCGAACCCGGGACTGGTTTCAAACAGTTTCGTTGGACAATAAAGCAGACTGTAAACGGATGGGTTTGTAGGCGCCCTTATAAACACAAACATTAAAAATCAGGAACGTGACGGTAAGCTGTCCAATATACAAAAAGAGTTAGAAACAGAAATACAAATAGCTAGAGCTTCATTTAAGGTTATTAATATAATATTCAAGAGGTTGCTAGTAGAATTGCAGTAAATCAACCATTCAAATCATTATGAAGCTGTGTGTAGTCTGTGGTCAGTCAAACAAACGGGCTTCCACATGGATAAATTGTCATTTTTGTGGAAATTGGTGTCACGCTCCTTGTGCAGATATCCCAGAACTAGCTACAAGCAGTATTAAAACAGAGAAGTGTTTTTGGGTATGCCCAAATGAGGAAAATCTGTGGACTAAAATCACAAGGGTATTAAAAGAGGATAACATCAAAGCTGCTTTCATAGAAAACCTGGAAGCTTTCTACAACAGATGGGAACATAAAAAGTCTGGGCTGAATGGTACTGCCCTTGATACTGTCCATGTAGTCACAAACTGTAAGGCTGGAGGTGATGTCCTGGTAGTCAGTAAATGTGGGGCTGATAGTGCTGTCCTGGGAGACAGTAATGGTGAAGCTGGAGGTGCTGTCCTGGGAGACAGTAATGGTGAAGCTGGAGATTTTGTCCAGGTAGTCGGGAATTATATGCAGGAAGGAATACATATAAATGACCTCATAGAGGACAGGAGCCATAGTAGGGAAACAAGTGTAGTCAAAGATAAGATAAAACCAATATTGCAAACTAGAAATACCGCAGGAAATAGCAAACAAGAGGACTCAAATAGCAATAGTGAGGATAAATTACCAAAAACAACTGGTGGGAGCTCCATTGTTGGTGCTAGGGAGGATAGGAATAAGACAGGGAAACATGCACCAACAGGGAATACAGTCACAGAAACCCAAGGCAAACGGAAACCAAGCCTGTGCACATACTATGCACTTGGTATCTGCTGGCATGGGAAATCTGGAAAAACAGATGGGACATGCAACTATGACCACCCTAGAAAATGTCATGCCCATATGACAACAGGAAAATGCAAACTCCCTTCCTGTAAGCTTTTTCACCCTGAAATGTGTACCTCTTCAGTACAGGAAAGACTGTGCTATAACTTAAATTGCCAGGCATACCATCTAAAGGGGACAAAAAGATACAAAACATCCAGGCCATGGGAAAACCTGGGTAGCCACAGCCACTCAAGAGGGAGAGGTTTTTTAGTGCCAGGAAGGAAAAAAAACTGGCAGGAAATGGCAGAAATCGTACACCAAATCCAGTCATTCCTGGAGTGGAACCACAGTCGATGGCCTCCACTCCAAACCAACAGATACAGATACTAATGCCGGAAAAAAAATCCCCCCCCAGTACCAACAATACCACCAGTCCGATAACATTCTTCTTTGCAAATATACAGGGTCTAAAGCCAGCAACAAACAACAAAATACCTTTCATTACCTGGAGTTTACCTGGAGAGAGTTCCGGGGGTCAACGCCCCCGCGGCCCGGTCTGAGACCAGGCCTCCTGGTGGATCAGAGCCTGATCAGCCAGGCTGTTGCTGCTGGCTGCACGCAAACCAACATACGAGCCACAGCCCGGCTGATCCGGAACTGACTTTAGGTGCTTGTCCAGTGCCAGCTTGAAGACTGCCAGGGGTCTGTTGGTAATCCCCCTTATGTGTGCTGGGAGGCAGTTGAACAGTCTCGGGCCCCTGACACTTATTGTATGGTCTCTTAACGTGCTAGTGACACCCCTGCTTTTCATTGGGGGGATGGTGCATCGTCTGCCAAGTCTTTTGCTTTCGTAGTGGATGATTTTCGTGTGCAAGTTCGGTACTAGTCCCTCTAGGATTTTCCAGGTGTATATAATCATGTATCTCTCCCTCCTGCGTTCCAGGGAATACAGGTTTAGGAACCTCAAGCGCTCCCAATAATTGAGGTGTTTTATCTCCGTTATGCGCGCCGTGAAAGTTATCTGTACATTTTCTAGGTTGGCAATTTCACCTGCCTTGAAAGGTGCTGTTAGTGTGCAGCAATATTCCAGCCTAGATAGAACAAGTGACCTGAAGAGTGTCATCATAGGCTTGCCCTCCCTAGTTTTGAAGGTTCTCATTATCCATCCTGTCATTTTTCTAGCAGATGCGATTGATACAGTGTTATGGTCCTTGAAGGTGAGATCCTCCGACATGATCACTCCCAGGTCTTTGACGTTGGTGTTTCGCTCTATTCGCTCTATTCCGTGGACTGCTTGCAGAGGCAAAGGCAATGTTCGCGGCTTTCACTGAGACCCACATAAAGGATCACTTGGACAACGAAATATGGATCCCAGGTTACAACCTATACAGATGTGACAGAGTGAACAGGCAAAAGGGGGGGGTTGGCCTGTACATTGCAGAGTCACTTGTTTGCACAGAACTGCTTAATGCCTCAAATGACGTAGTGGAAGTTTTAGCAGTAAAGGTCGAGAACCAAAACCTAGTCATTGTGGTAGTCTACAAGCCTCCGGATGCAACATCCCAGCAATTCCAGGAACAGCTGTTAAAAATTGACCACTGTCTGGAAAATCTTCCAGCTCCTGCACCCAACATCTTGCTCCAGGGGGATTTCAACTTAAGGCACCTAAAATGGAGGAATATAGCAAATAATATTGTTGCAGTAATAACACCAGGAGGCAGCTCTGATGAAAACTCACACTCACACGAGCTTTTAAATCTCTGCACAAAATTCAATTTAAACCAGCAAATAATAGAGCCTACTAGACTGGAGAATACACTAGACCTCATCTTCACTAACAATGATGATCTGATAAGAAATGTCACCATATCAAAAACAATATACTCAGATCACAACATAATTGAGGTTCAGACATGTATGTGTGGAGCCCCAGACCGACAAAATGAGACTAGTCACGAGGGAGCATTCACCAAATTCAACTTCAATAACAAAAACATAAAGTGGGACCAAGTAAACCAAGTCCTAACCGATATAAGCTGGGAAGATATACTAAGCAACACAGACCCAAACTTATGCCTAGAACAGATTAACTCGGTGACACTCGATGTATGCACAAGGCTTATTCCTCTAAGAAAAAGGAGGAGTAGATGTAAAATAGAAAGAGACAGGCGCTCCCTTTACAGGCGACGGAAAAGAATAACAGAGCGGCTAAAAGAGGTCAATATATCTGAAATGCGCAGGGAGACACTGGTCAGAGAAATAGCAAGCATCGAACTTAAGCTAAAAGAATCCTTTAGGAGTCAGGAATCGCGGGAAGAACTAAAAGCCATAAATGAAATCGAAAGAAACCCAAAGTATTTCTTCTCCTATGCCAAATCAAAATCGAGAACAACGTCCAGTATTGGGCCCCTACTTAAACAAGATGGGTCCTACACAGATGACAGCAAGGAAATGAGTGAGCTACTCAAGTCCCAATATGACTCAGTTTTTAGCAAGCCGCTAACCAGACTGAGAGTCGAAGATCAAAATGAATTTTTTATGAGAGAGCCACAAAATTTGATTAACACAAGCCTATCCGATGTTATCCTGACGCCAAATGACTTCGAACAGGCGATAAATGACATGCCCATGCACTCTGCCCCAGGGCCAGACTCATGGAACTCTGTGTTCATCAAGAACTGCAAGAAGCCCCTATCACGAGCCTTTTCCATCCTATGGAGAGGGAGCATGGACACGGGGGTCGTCCCTCAGTTACTAAAAACAACAGACATAGCCCCACTCCACAAAGGGGGCAGTAAAGCAACAGCAAAGAACTACAGACCAATAGCACTAACATCCCATATCATAAAAATCTTTGAAAGGGTCCTAAGAAGCAAGATCACCACCCATCTAGAAACCCATCAGTTACACAACCCAGGGCAACATGGGTTTAGAACAGGTCGCTCCTGTCTGTCTCAACTACTGGATCACTACGACAAGGTCCTAAATGCACTAGAAGACAAAAAGAATGCAGATGTAATATATACAGACTTTGCAAAAGCCTTCGACAAGTGTGACCATGGCGTAATAGCGCACAAAATGCGCGCTAAAGGAATAACAGGAAAAGTCGGTCGATGGATCTATAATTTCCTCACTAACAGAACACAGAGAGTAGTCGTCAACAGAGTAAAGTCCGAGGCAGCTACGGTGAAAAGCTCTGTTCCACAAGGCACAGTACTAGCTCCCATCTTGTTCCTCATCCTCATATCCGACATAGACAAGGATGTCAGCCACAGCACCGTGTCTTCCTTTGCAGATGACACCCGAATCTGCATGACAGTGTCTTCCATTGCAGACACTGCAAGGCTCCAGGCGGACATCAACCAAATCTTTCAGTGGGCTGCAGAAAACAATATGAAGTTCAACGATGAGAAATTTCAATTACTCAGATATGGTAAACATGAGGAAATTAAATCTTCATCAGAGTACAAAACAAATTCTGGCCACAAAATAGAGCGAAACACCAACGTCAAAGACCTGGGAGTGATTATGTCGGAGGATCTCACCTTCAAGGACCATAACATTGTATCAATCACATCTGCTAGAAAAATGACAGGATGGATAATGAGAACCTTCAAAACTAGGGAGGCCAAGCCCATGATGACACTCTTCAGGTCACTTGTTCTATCTAGGCTGGAATATTGCTGCACTCTAACAGCACCTTTCAAGGCAGGTGAAATTGCCGACCTAGAAAATGTACAGAGAACTTTCACGGCGCGCATAACGGAGATAAAACACCTCAATTACTGGGAGCGCTTGAGGTTTCTAAACCTGTATTCCCTGGAACGCAGGAGGGAGAGATACATGATTATATACACCTGGAAAATCCTAGAGGGACTAGTACCGAACTTGCACACGAAAATCACTCACTACGAAAGCAAAAGACTTGGCAGACGATGCACCATCCCCCCAATGAAAAGCAGGGGTGTCACTAGCACGTTAAGAGACCATACAATAAGTGTCAGGGGCCCGAGACTGTTCAACTGCCTCCCAGCACACATAAGGGGGATTACCAACAGACCCCTGGCAGTCTTCAAGCTGGCACTGGACAAGCACCTAAAGTCAGTTCCTGATCAGCCGGGCTGTGGCTCGTACGTTGGTTTGCGTGCAGCCAGCAGCAACAGCCTGGTTGATCAGGCGCTGATCCACCAGGAGGCCTGGTCACAGACCGGGCCGCGGGGGCGTTGACCCCCGAAACTCTCTCCAGGTAAACTCCAGGTCCAGGTGTTACTAGCACTTGGGCATCAAACACCCTTCATGGTATGTTCCTGGCACTTGGGCATCACACACCCTTCATGGTATGTTACTAACACTTGGGCATCACACACCCTTCATGGTATATTCCTGGCACTTGGGCATCACACACCCATCATGGTATATTCCTAGCACTTTGGCATCACACACCATTCAAGGTATGTTCCTGGCACTTGGGCATTACACACCCTTCATGGTATATTCCTAGCACTTGGGCATCACACACCCTTCATGGTAAATTACTAGCACTTGGGCATCACACACCTTTCATGGTATGTTCCTAGCACTCGGGTATCACACACCCTTCATTGTATGTTAATAGCACTTGGGCATCACACACCCTTCATGGTATGTTACTAGCACTTGGGCATCACACACTCTTCATGGTATGTTCATAGCACTTTTGCATCACACACCCTTCATGGTATGCCACTACTTGGGCATCCCACACCCTTTATGGTATGTTCCTGTGACTTGGGCATCACAAACCCTTCATGGTATATTCCTTGCACTTATCATCACACACCCTTCATGGTATGTTACTAACACTTGGGCATCAGACACCCTTCATGGCATGCTACTACTTGGGCATCCCACACCCTTTATGGTATGTTCCTTGCACTTGGGTATCGTGCACCCTTCATGGTATATTCCTAGCACTTGGGAATCAAACACCCTTCATGGTATGTTAGTAGCATTTGGGCATAACACACTCTTCATGGTATGCTGCTAGTTGGGCATCCCACACCCTTTATGCTATGTTCCTAGCACTTGGGCATCACACACCCTTCATAGTATATTTCTAGCACTTGGGCATCACACACCCTTCATGGTATGTTACTAGCACTTGGGCATCACACACTCTTCATGGTATGTTACTAGCACTTGGGCATCACACACCCTTCATAGTATGCTACTACTTGTGCATCCGACACCCTTCATGGTATATTCCTAGCACTTGGGCATCAAACACCTTTCATGATATGTTACTAGCACTTGGGCATCACACACCCTTCATAGTATATTCCTAGCACTTGGGCATCACACACCCTTCATAGTATGCTACTAGTTGGGCATCCCACACCCTTTGTGGTATGTTCCTAGCACTTGGGTATCACACGCCCTTCACGGTATATTCCTAGCACTTGGGCATCACACACCCTTCATGGTATGTTACTAACACTTGGGCATCACACACTCTTCATGGTTTGTTACTAGCACTTGGGCATCACACACCCTTCATGGTATGTTCCTGGCACTTGGGCATCACACACCCTTCATGGTATGTTACTAGCACTTGGGCATCACACACCCTTCATGGTATGTTCCTGGCACTTGGGCATCACACACCCTTCATGGTATATTCCTAGCACTTCGGCATCACACACCATTCATGGTATGTTCCTGGCACTTGGGCATTACACACCCTTCATGGTATATTCCTAGCACTTGGGCATCACATGCCCTTCATGGTATATTACTAGCACTTGGGCATCACACACCTTTCATGGTATGTTCCTAGCACTTGGGCATCACACACCCTTCATGGTATGTTCATAGCACTTGGGCATCACACACCCTTCATGGTATGTTACTAGCACTTGGGCATCACACACCCTTCATGGTATGTTCCTATCACTGTTGCATCAAACACCCTTCATGGTATGCCACTACTTGGGCATCACACACCCTTTATGGTATGTTCCTGGCACTTGGGCATCACAAACCCTTCATGGTATATTCCTAGCTCTTATCATCACACACCCTTCATGGTATGTTACTAACACTTGGGCATCACACACCCTTCATGGCATGCTACTACTTGGGCTTCCCACACCCTTTATGGTATGTTCCTGGCACTTGGGCATCATGCACCCTTCATGGTATATTCCTAGCACTTGGGAATCAAACACACTTCATGGTATCTTAGTAGCACTTGGGCATCACACACCCTTCATGGTATGCTACTAGTTGGGCATCCAACACCCTTTATGGTATGTTCCTAGCACTTGGGCATTGCACACCCTTCATAGTATATTCCTAGCACTTGGGCATCACACACCCTTCATGGTATGTTACTAGCACTTGGGCATCACACACTCTTCATGGTATTCTACTAGCACTTGGGCATCACACACCCTTCATGGTATGCTACTACTTGGGCATCTGACACCCTTTATGGTATGTTACTAGCACTTGGGCATCACACACCCTTCATGGTATATTCCTAGCACTTGGGCATCAAAGATCCTTCATGATACGTTACTAGCACTTGGGCATCACACACCCTTCATAGTATGCTACTAGTTGGGCATCTGACACCCTTTGTGGTATGTTCCTAGCACTTGGGTATCACACCCCTTCATGGTATATTCCTAGCACTTGGGCATCACACACCCTTCATGGTATGTTACTAACACTTGGGCATCACACACCCTTCATGGTATGTTACTAGCACTTGGGCATCACACACCCTTCATGGTATGTTCCTGGCACTTGGGCATCACACACCCTTCATGGTATGTTCCTGGCACTTGGGCATCACACACCCTTCATGGTATATTCCTAGCACTTAGGCATAACACACCCTTTGTGGTATGTTACTAGCACTTGGGTATCTCACACCCTTCATGGTATGCTACCACTTGGGCATCCTACACCCTTTATGGTATGATCCTGGCACTTGGGCATCACACACCCTTCATGGTATATTCCTAGCACTTGGGTATCACACACCCTTCATGTTATGTTACTAGCACTTGGGCATCGCACAACCTTCATGGTATGTTACTAGCACTTGGGCATCACACACCCTTCATGGTATGCTACTACTTGGGCATCCCACACCCTTTTTGGTATGTTCCTGGCACTTGGGCATCACACACTCTTCATGGTATATTTCTAGCACTAGGGCATCACACACCCTTCATGGTATGTTACTAGCTCCTGGGCATCACACACCCTTCATGGTATGTTCCTGGCACTTGGGCATCACACATCCTTCATGGTATATTCCTAGCACTTGGGCATCACACACCCTTCATGGTATGTTACTAGCACTTGGGCATCACACACCCTTCATGGTATGTTCCTAGCACTCGGGTATCACACCCTTCATGGTATGTTCCTAGCACTTGTGCATCACACTCCCTTCATAGTATGTTACTAACACTTGGGCATCACACACCCTTCATGGTATGTTGCTAGCACTTTGGCATCACACACCCTTCATGGTATGTTTCTAGCACTTGGGCATCATGCACCCTTCATGGTATGTTTCTAGCACTTGGGCATCACACGCCCTTCATGGTATGTTCCTAGCACTTGGGCATCACACACCCTTCATGGTATGTTGCTAGCACTTGGGCATCACACACCCTTCATGGTATGTTTCTAGCACTTGGGCATCATGCACCCTTCATGGTATGTTTCTAGCACTTGGGCATCACACGCCCTTCATGGTATGTTCCTAGCACTTGGGCATCACACGCCCTTCATGGTATGTTCCTAGCACTTGGGCATCACACACCCTTCATGGTATGTTATTAGCAGTTGGGCATCACACACCCTTCATGGTACCTTCTTATCACTTGGACATCACACACTTTTCATGGTATGTTCCTAGCACTTGGATATCACACACCCTTCATGGTATGTTCGTAGCACTTGGGCATCACATACCCTTCAAGGTATGTTCCTAGCACTTGGGCATCACACACCCTTTATGGTATGTTATTAGCACTTGGGCATCACACACCCTTCACAGTATTTTCCTACCACTTGGGCATCACACACCCTTTATGGTATTTCCCTAGCACTTGCGAATCACACACCCTTCATTGTATGGCATTACAAATACCCCTCCACGATGCACAATACTGTACTGGCAGTAGTGTACTGACAATATGTTCTGTCAGTTTTATTATCAGTAACTGCTATAATAATACAAATAATTAGTATAATCAGTAAATATTGAATCAGTTGACTCCTATAGCACATTGGACCCACCCATAATTACCGCAACACAGACATGGCTAGACAGTCAATTTGTGACAATGGCTATGAAATTTCGCTGGGCATGATGCCGAAATCCATTGGTTCTCTGACGCTTGTCTTCATGGGCACCGGGAATGTGCTGCAGGGGGCTTAGGAGATAGCAGAGGAGCTGCCCCATGAGTAGGTGTCTGTGAAGGCGTTGAAGAATTTGAAACCCCTGAACAAATGAACCTGATAGGGATTCAAACTGCTGTACATGGGGTGAGTAATTATGAATGACTTAACTGGTCACACCTCCACCACTAACTGAGCACAAAGTTAAATATTTATTTCAGCTTAATGCAATGTTTGTACAGAGATGGTTGACATGATACAATGTACAGTGATGGGTGACATGATACAGTGTTTGTATAGTGATGGGTGACATGATGCAATGTACAGTGATGGGTGACATGATAAAATGTTTTTATAGTGATGGGTGACATGATGCAATGTTTGTACAGTGATGGGTGACATGATACAATGTTTGTACAGTGATGGGTGACATGATACAATAGTGTCAACGCCCCAGTGCTGCGGTCTGTGACCAGGCCTCATGGTGGATCAGGGCCTGATCAACCAGGCTGTTACTGTTGGTCGTAATCAACCCGACTTTAGGTGAAAGATGAATTAAATTCCCTAACGGAAACAGTCACATTAGATATTTCCAGGGTCCTGTGGGATACTGGGCTCGACACTACAAATGTAGTGGAGACATCTCAACTTTTTTTTTTTTTTTTAGGTAATCGGAAGTTTATTTAGGTACTGGTACACATAAATGAAGTTACACAAATTATCATATGTAGTAGTATATGTATAATACACAAATAACCCACATATATGTGTAAATTACCCAGGATAATGCAAAAAAGGTCAAAAGTGACTGACTTATTTCCAATGGGATCCTTGAGTACTTGTACTTTAAGTGCATAGCAAGAAACTCACTTTGCAATATGTCCTTGTGCAGAGGTCGTGAATTATTAAATTAATGCCACTGCACTTTCTGACCATTCTAAGGTTGAGTAGATATGTCTGGACATCCTTGAGATTCATTTGTGTCAACTTCCAACTGTCTGTTTCTTGCCCCTTAGTCTATCCCAGTCCACCCTATTCAGGCATTTGAATATTTTGCATGTCATTATCATGTCTCCGCAGGTTTTATTCTTCTATTCTCTTAATTTATTCACTGTATCCATTTCCATCTTGAATAATTAGGTAACCCCAAAGGGTAACCTGGAAATTTTAAGTGGTTGCATTATTTTCTTTTCTTCCAACATTTAAATTTTTTTCCTCCAACCTTTATATTTTCTTTTGCTCGTAACTCGAGAACCCTTCATCCATGGTAACGAGGACCCAATTCTAGGGACATAGTTGTTGGTATGGCAAGAGGAGAGGTTGCTGAGATGGTTTATTTAATCAGAACGAGTCAAGATTTGTTCTTAAAGTCAAGAACTCTGTGTTGATGGCTTCCTTAACTGACAATGGGAGAATGAGAGGTGCTGTTATCATAAACCAGCATCAGGTGTAATAAAACTTAGAACTGGGCTTCCACCTTAAAACTGAACTCTTTGTCATATTGTTACTCTTTAGCTTGTGGAAACCACGACCTCAGTTTCATTGTAACTGACTCTTTCCTCCTTGCACTAAATAGCCGAGATCTGAAAGTAGCATGTTTGTGTATGTAGCCAGGCACTGATATACTACCTGATAAGAAAATGATTACAGCGTCACTCTTGCGGATTCTCTCTCACTTTATGATTTTGGAGGACTCTCCAGGAGCATGACAAAGTTGATAGCTTAGCTAAACAGCATTACAGAGAATGTAATTTTTTTTTTCAAGCAAAAGATTGAGAAACATTGTCAGGAAGAGATTATCAAACTAGTTAGAAGTAGCACAGTACAGGTAGGAATCAGCAGACCAGTTCTCTATCATAATAAAATGTGTCATGTCGAACATATTTATGGTGAAAGTAACAAGGTCAGTAGACTGCAAGATATTGTGACTCGACTTAGGCAAGGTTATAGGTATCTCTGGCAGTAAGATAAGATTTCGTTCGGATTTTTAACCCCGAAGGGTTAGCCACCCAGGATAACCCAAGAAAGTCAGTGTGTCATCGAGGACTGTAACTTACTTCCATTGGGGTCCTCAATCTTGTCCCATAGGATACAACCCACACCAATCGACTAACACCCAGGTACCTATTTAAACCATACCCCGGCCGGGATTGAACCCGCGGTCAGAGAGTCTCAAAACTCCAGACAGTCGCATTAGCCACTAGACCAGCTAGCCACAATAAGATTCGTCCAACTAGGTATATTTCTACACGATTTCGTGAGTCATGTTGACGGCAGTGAGGGGACTTGAGCTAGAGTTCGTTACGGCCACGCTAGCTGGAGATTCGTCTGTAAAAACTTGCATTTGTGGTCACAGTGGTGCCTATGCTAACCTTCCTATGGTGTAGAAATATACCTAGTTGGACGAATCTTATTGGGGCTAGCTGGTCTAGTGGCTAACGTGACGGTCTGGAGTTTTGAGACTCTCTGACCGCGGGTTCAATCCCGGCCGGGGTATGGTTTGTTTGCAATCGTGTCATTACGATTTCGTGAGTCAGGTACCTATTTGCTGCTAGGTGAACAGGACAACAGGTGTAAGGAAACACATCAAAATGTTTCCACCTGCCGGGAATCAAACCCAGGCCCTCCGTGCTTGAAGCGGGAGCTTTAGTCACCAGACCACCAGGCCAGTTTGTAGAGTGATGCCAATGTCTTAAAATGCAGTGTGTGAACAGAGACAGGGCCATACACTGGAACTTATCTTAGTGTCCAAATATCCAGCTTTTCAGAAACACCTTCATGCAAACCCATCAGGATATGGCAAAAGATTTCATCATTAATGATATCTGAAATTTTCAGGTTGTATTCACATTTTGTGTCGACTAGCTAAATGAACTGATTTTGAGATCAACCAAAGTATGACAGGTGTTTCTTAATGTTAAAAAGATGCTAAACTTTTGGGGAATATTGAGGCAAGAGTTATTACTTGTAAGTACACTTTTCTTGTCTTCCAGTAAATGAGCCTTGGGCAATATTTAGGTATCTTTATTCTGGAAACATTTTGCCAGCCAGTGTCTTCAGTCCAATGTAGAGAAACAGTGGTAAGTGAGTTTTAGGGGATCAATCTTTCAGCCTGGAGTCAGTGTGCTCAGTCAATCAATCTTGTTTTTCATGATTAATGGACTGAACACATTAGAAACTTGTGCAGGACTCTGCGCTTTTCTTTTAGCATGTATTGCGGTACAGGGGATAAGTGATGCAATACAGGGATACCTTTCTTAGACATGTAAATATTTCATTATGTCTAACTTGTTTAACTATCAAAAGTTTGTGGCCCAGTCCCAGGACCAATTATATGCCTCTCTAATATTTTGACTACTGCTCACAGGATGGCTATAGGGTACAAAATAGATATTAAACCTAACTGCATCGGGTCACACAGTGACTGAAATGCTTCTAGTTGGTGTATGTGTTTGATTACCTGCATATTCAAACCTCTAGTTACTTGTGTTTTTCTCAACAGATACAACAGAAAGGGAAATCTCGAAGTTATCTGTCAGGCGCTTCAGGAGGATTTCGGCATTCAAGCCCACGTCAACCACAGAGATGATATCAGAACTTCAAGGAACATAGGCAGCAGCTTGTTGAGTGATGTGGTATTTCAAAAGCTATCATATTAGGTTGTATTGTAGGGTATAGTTGGAAGTCAGTCATGAGTGTAGGACAGTGCTAGGATCACAGGGTATAGTTGGAAGTCAGTCACGGGTGTAGGACTGTGTCAGGATCACAGGGTATAGTTGGAAGTCAGTCATGAGTGTAGGACAGTGCCAGGATCACAGGGTATAGTTGGAAGTCAGTTATGATTGTAGGACAGTGCCAGGATCAAAGGGTATAGTTGGAAGTCAGTCATGGGAGTAGGGCAGTTCCAGGATCACAGGGTATAGTTGGAAGTCAGTCATGGGTGTAGGACTGTGCCAGGATCACAGAGTATATTTGGAAGTCAGTCATGGGTGTAGGACTGTACCAGGATCACAGAGTATAGTTGGAAGTTAGTCATGGGTGTAGAACTGTGCCAGGATCACAGGGTATAGTTGGAAGTCAGTCATGGGTGTGGTACAGTGCCAAGATCACTTAGTCGAGTGTGAGAGAGGGGTCACAGATGAGGGTGTAACACTGGGTCACAGGTGCAGGTGTAATAGTGTTGGAGTATAGATGTTTGTTAGTATACTCTCAGGAGTATAGTACATACAATAGTAGTCACAGGTATAGGTTTAAATTAGTGACAGGTGTGAGTGTAGGACAGTGTTCGGTGGAATACTAGTGTACAATTGTAGATTACATGGAAAGTTATGTATTGTACTATTTTATACAGGACCTCCATCACAAATCCGGCATCATTGGGACCTGTAGTGTGCCGGATTACTGAGTTTGCTGGATTACAGAGTAGTTAGGTTAGAATACACTTAATAAAATTAACCAACTTGACTGACACAAAAATCGAACATTTCCAGTACTTTGAGCTCAATTTCAAGGTACTTTTCGTCATTAAAGTAATCAAAATCATGTCTATTTCTGTAATATATCTTCAATTCTATCTAAAGAGTCCAAAAACAATAAGAATACAACCATAAAAAACATAGGAAAATATACTGCAAAGAGGCGGCTAATGGCTGAGAAGTGAACTCCTTCATTTATCATCCGTCTTTTTTTTGTTGTTGTACGGTAAGAAGCATCTTTCCATCATACATTACCCAAGTTTCAATGAGATAGCCCAACAAACAACCGAGAAAAAAAGTATTTACCAAAAATCATATATGGCAAGCCCAAGCCAGGTACTGGAAATAAGTGACTTTGTCTGACTTTTCTGGGTTATCCTAGGTTCTTTATACATACACTGCCATGTATGATAATCTCTGTAACTGTATTTGTGTATACATGATTAAACTTATTTACTTCTAGTCTGTCAACTGAGTAAGTAAGTAAGTTTACTCAGGTATACACAAATACAGTTACATAGAATTATCATACATAGCAGCATATGTGTAGAGAACCTAGGATAACCCAAAAAAGTCAGACAGAGTGACTTATTTCCATTGGGGTCCTTTTACATTATTATTATTCAGTAATGAAGATAACATCTTATTATCATACTAAAAAGACTATCTACTACACGAGGGTCATTAAGACTCTACAATACGAGAGTCATTACTAGGAATAAGGTAAAATTTGCACGTATGCTAGCTAAAAAATAGAAAATCATTCCCCTCACTTTCTGTAGCTACATTCATCAGACACCTTTTGGCCCTCTTGTTGAACTGGTTCATGCTATGACTGGCTTTGACATGTGCGGGTAGTCTGTTCCATTCCTTTATTGCTGTACAATAAAAGGTGTTTGAAACCTGGCCAATGACTGTGGGTACTACAAAGTTGTGCTCTCTCCCCCTAGTACTATGATTGCTTTGGTTCCCAACCTTGACAAAATTGACAGCAAGATATTCTGGACACTGTTTGTGAGAAATTTTATAAACATGATTCAGCTTCAGTTGTTTTACTCTGTCTTCAACATTCAGCATATCCAACTGCTGAAATTCATCCTGGCCTACATGTTCTCTTGGTCCCAGCCCCAGGATGAATCTTACGATTTTGTTTTGGGTGATTTGCAGTCTATCAGATTTTTTGTCAAGGAAGAGAATCATGAAGAGCAAGCGTAATCCATATGGCATTGTATAAGGGCTAGACATAGGGTCCTGTGAGCCTCAGTAGGTAGACACTGTGCTTGTCTATACAGGTACTTCAGTCTGGCATTCGCTTTCTTTACTAAAATGTTCCCTATCAATTCTCCTGACATGCATGGGTCAAAGGGGATTCCCAGATATTTTACTGATGAAACCGCCCCTTCACTTATTTCAACTTCCCAATAAAGTGGTCAGAAATTGGCAGTTTGGCCGATTTCACACAAATTTCAAGAGATGCCAATTTCAAAATAGGGTCCAGAATAAACAATGCAGACATTCCTGGCCAGTCTTATATTGCTCTTGCTTACCATTTGGAATTTTTATTCACACAAAAAAATAGAAAATTTACTGTTATGCAGACTACTGCATTATTGTAATAATTGTATAAATAATGTCAACCCAAACTATGTATTGGAATTTGGACTGGCAGGCGGACAAGTATTGGACGGTGACACATCAATTGTTTACTCTTGAGCTTTGCTAAAGAACATAACATTTCCGCTACTGTGAGCGCAATTTCAAGGTACTTTTCGTCATGAAAACAATCAAAATCATATCTATTTCTGTAATATATATTTCATTCTATCAAATGAGACCGAAAAAATGAGAATATAGCCATTAAAACATACAAAAATATACTGCTAAGCGGCCGCTAATGGCTTAGAAGTGAACTCCGCCATTTATGGTCTGATTTATATTATAATTTTATACTATAATTCTAACTTTAAAAAATTACCTTTATAGTACTACCTACTATCATATTCCCAAGCTCCACTATTTGATCATCACTTTATTTGTATTAGTCCCTTAGCTCATTATTTTACATTTGTTAAATAATCCAGGTGCTATTTTTTAGCTTAAGACTATTTACTTTGTTTTATACTTAATTCAAACTATAGATTCACTACAAATCTTATGATTACAAGCATTGATCCTGATACCAACCTCTTATTTAATGACTTAAATGAATCAAACAGTAACTGTAATTACTACACTGCAGAACAATCAAAGGCACTTCTCAGTGCCAACAACAACATAACTATATTTAACTACAATATCAGATCTTTAAGCAAGCATTACGATGACCTCATATCATTACTAAATTCCTTACATGCCAATATGTCCATCATTACACTAACTGAAACCTGGCTAAAGCCTGATAGTACAGATGTCTATGCCATTCCTGGTTACACAGCCATACACAACTGTAGGCCAGATCAACAAGGGGGTGGCACAGCCATATACTACTCAGACCAACTAGAATGTATCACTAATACTTGCACAAGGGATGAACATGGGGAATATATAATAGCTAAATTCAAATCAAAGTACCTACAAAAACCTCTCACATTGATAAACATCTACAGAGTTCCACAGTCAAACATTAGCCAATTTAGTCAAAATCTAGGAAGTATGATAACTGATGCACGCATGAACAAAGATCACTTACTACTCTCAGGTGACTTCAATATAAATCTCCTGCAAGACCAGGACCCACACGTTACTGAATTCACAAACACAATGAGTAACTGTATGTTACTACCAACAGTAACAAAACCTACAAGAGTTACAGAGACTAGTGTTTCCCTACTTGACCACATCTGGACCAACACCATATCCCCTTTAAAATCAGGCATAATTACAGATAATACCACAGACCACTACCCTACTTTCCTCATAACAACTCTTGGTAAACTACCCCAAGACACTACTAAAGTCACCTTCAGACTTCACAATGAGGCAGCCATTAATAACTTCACAACAGCAATAGCAAACATTGATTGGCACACTGAGCTAGAAACCTATACAGATATTGACGAATGTATTAATAATTTTCTAAAAAAAACCCAATACCTCTATAACAAGCACTGCCCTAAAAAAACTAAACAGATGACAGCAAAGAGACTGAACAGTCCCTGGCTAACACCCAGCATTCTCAAATCCATAAATACAAAACACCAATATGAAAAACAGTACAGAATGGGTCACATAACCAGAGACCAAACAAAACGTTACTCGTCAATCCTAACCAGCCTGATAAGAAGGGCAAAAAAATTGTATTATGAGAACAGATTATCCAACTTACGAGGTGATATAAAAAAGACCTGGAAAACCCTATCAGAAATTCTGGGAACAAAAAAGATATCACGAAATAGCGAAATAAAATTAGCAAAAACAGATGAACCCCAACTCCCACCAACAGAAACAGCAAACAGACTCAATGATTTCTTCTCCACTATAGGACAAAACCTTGCCAATAAAATCCCAAGCTCAGATACCCCACCAAATGACTACCTCACCGGCAACTACCCGAACACACTGTTCCTAGCTCCGACTAACCCATACGAAGTCTCCCTTATTATCAACGCACTAAAAAACAAGGCAGGAGATTTAAATACCTTACCACCCCTTATATACAAAAAAGTGTCACAAGTGCTATCACCAATCATTGCAACACTCTTTAACAAATCCATTGAATCCTCCACCTTCCCTACAGTACTCAAAATAGCAAGGGTCACCCCGATCCACAAAGGAGGAGACCAAACAGAGTTGAATAACTATAGGCCAATATCCAACTTACACCCTCTCTCAAAAATCTTCGAAAAATTAATTCATAAACGAATCTACTCCTACCTTATCTCCCAAAACATACTCAACCCCTGCCAATTTGGATTCAGGCCTAATAAAAATACTAATGATGCTATTATACACATGCTAGAACATATATACACTGCAATAGAGAAAAAAGAAGTCCCACTGGGGATCTTCATTGACTTACGTAAAGCTTTTGATACAGTTGACCATGACTTGCTCCACGTAAAATTGTCACACTATGGTATAAGAGGGCACTCCCTCAACTACCTCAAGTCTTACCTCAGCAACAGAAGCCAATATGTGTACGCAAATGGGGCAAACTCTTCTGCACAACCAATTACAGTTGGTGTCCCACAGGGAAGTGTCCTTGGCCCTCTTCTCTTTCTCCTATACATAAATGACCTTCCAAATGCTTCGCAATTACTCAAACCCACACTATTTGCAGATGACACTACATACGTCTTCTCTCACCCGAGCCCAGTCACGCTAGCCAATACTGTAAATACCGAATTACAGAAAATATCTACCTGGATGAGGACTAACAAACTTACACTAAACATTGACAAAACCTACTTCATTCAGTTTGGTAACAGAGCTACAGATGTCCCTCTTAACATAATGATAAATGGATCACCTATCACAAAACTAACAGAGGGAAAATTCTTAGGAATCCACCTTGATAATAGACTCAAATTTCATACACATATACATCAAATTTCTAAGAAAATTTCCAAGACTGTAGGCATACTATCGAAGATACGGTACTATGTTCCACAGTCAGCCCTCCTGGCCCTATATCACTCTCTTATTTACCCCTATCTCACCTATGGAATTTGTGCATGGGGCTCAACAACAATTAACCATCTCAGACCACTAATTACCCAACAAAAGGCTGCAGTTAGAATGATAACAAATTCTCACTACAGGCAGCACACTCCACCAATATTCAATACACTAAACCTACTCACCATATGAAACATCCATACTTATTACTGCACCTATTACATACATAGAACACTTAACTCTGATATTAACCCTCCCCTCAAACATCTCCTTGCCAACCTCAACAGAACACATGACCATAACACAAGGCACAGATCACTCTTTGATGTTCCTCGTGTCCATCTCACACTATGCAAAAACTCAATGCACATAAAAGGCCCTAAAATCTGGAATTCATTACCTGTAAATATAAAAGAAACACAACCTGTTTATAAATTCAAGTCTCTTCTCAAAGATTACTTACTCACCCAAAACCAAATAAATACTGAATAACTGAACATTATAAATTGTATATCTTAAATGTTTCTCACAATTATATCACATAAATGTTAAACCTAAAACCCAATCTAACTTTATTATTTTTTAAATACACTACCTAACAGAATCACTACCTAACTGAATGCAACCATATGACCTGTCTTTGTAATACTCACTTGTGCTTTATAGTTATCTGTTTACATTAATGTTTTATCACTGATTTCATCATTGCTTAGTAGCAGCGCTGTATAGTCCTTGTGGCTTAGCGCTTCTTTTTGATTATAATAATAATAATAATCATTGCTTAGTTAATCTTAAGTTAATTTTAAGCCAGCCCGTAATGCTATGCATAGTATAAGTGGCTTTGGCATACTGCTCTTATCTGTATTTTTTTTGTACCTCTGTATGTGTGCACAAATTGGAAATAAATGAATAAATAAATAAATTTTTCTTTTTTGGTGTACGTTAAGAAGTATCTTTCCATCATACATTGCCCAAGTTTGAATAAGATAACCCAACAAACAACTGAGAAAATAATAATATAATAAAAATAATAATAATAATAATAATAATAATAATAATAATAATAATAATAATAATTTATTACAAGTACATGTACATGGGATACAGAGGTAGCTGACATCAGTGACATATTGCTATATAGAAAGCCACTTGTTATGCAGAGTATTTCAAGAAAATTAGGTCAGTGTCCCAAGATAACACCCACACTAGTCGGCTAACACCCAGGTACCCATTTACTGATGGATAAACATAGACAACAGGTGTAAAGAAACATGCCTAATGTTTCTACCCTGGCTGGGAATCAAATATTTACCAAAAATCATATATGGCTAACCCAAGCCAGGTACTAAAAATAAGTCACATTAACTTTTATGGGTTATCCTAGGTTCTCTACACATATGCTGCTATGTGTGATAATCAATATAGAGAAAATAACCTTTTTGTTTCAGGTTTATGGTGCAGTACAAGTGTATATCACAGTTGCCCTGTGCTACATTTCGTTTTCTCTGATATAAGCCACCAAGACAGGGATAGGAGAATGGTATTTGTATACCATATCCTCTTCATACCTCCGTCGAATTTCTCGGTGTTATGCCAAATATTATTCATTCTGGAGTATTTAACATGTTTTATGTTATTTGTATTGTTTATTATGTCATATTAGATAAACTGTGATAAGCAAATAAGCTGTAGTGTTGATACTATAGTGTAATAATAAAGCATATTCTCCTACATCATGAGACTGAGCTCATGGCAACAGACAGTGGCTTCAAAGCCACCTTGTCTTTAATGGATAATGTACTGTGTAGGTGCTTTACATAATGAGAAGCATTTGTTTTATACATTGGAACCATGGCTAAGGCTAAAAGTAAGCAGATTAAAACATTAAATGGAGAGAAAGAAATTGGAATGACTTATGCAGAAAGTAGCGCCACTGAACAGTACCAGCAGGTTGGCGTGGCAACCCTGGAAATTTGAAATTATGCTAGCCAAAATTAGTACCGAATAACTGATTGCCAGATTTGTGATGGCAGACCTGTACTACCACCACCACTACAAGTACTACTGTTACTTCTTGTGTTATTACTACTACTGGCTACAAGCATTATGCCTTGCACCTCAATAATTCCTAAATCAATACCCTCCGTTCACTCACACCACTGTGCAACCTACATTTACGTAACAATCAATTCTAATATAAATCCCGGTCTGAAGCACTTTCTTGACAGTTGCAGTAGGACCCATAGACATAATACTAGGCACAAAAATTTCTATGACACTCCCTGTGTCAGGCTAAATCTTTTTAAATCTCAATGTACATACAAGCACATACTAGTGCAACACATAGACAAAATCAATTTCATTATGTTTATTAGTGACTATACTCTATATGACCAAAGTGCTTTAGCGGTATACTTATCCAAACCTCCCACCACTACAGAAGTCAGAATTAGAACTCACCATATAATACAGGATATAAACAACCACTATTTAAACCTTAAAGATGAATGATCATGTTGACCCTGATCCAAACCTCCATAATCTAACACACAATCAAAACTTATTGGAAAGTAACTGCCTTTATTACACAGCATCACAAGTCAGCACTATCCTGAACACTGCTCAAAGTCTATCAGTTCTTAACTACAACATCAGGTCCTTATGAAAACACTATGATGACCTCCTGGCTCTCCTTAAGTCACTAAAGACACCCTTCTACTGCATTATTCTTACTGAGACCTGGCTTAAGCAGGACACAGTAGATATCTTCCCACTTCCAGGATACACAGCAATACACAACTGCAGACCATACCAAGTTGGGGGTGGTACTGCAATCTATTACTCTAACCAACTATCTTGTATTAGTACTAATTGCTTTAGTGATGAATATGGGGAATACATTTTTGCTAATTTTACTGCAAAAACCTCAAGACGCCTATAACAATCGGTGCCATATACCGGATACCCCACACAAACATCCCAAACTTCAGTGAGAATCTAAAGTCACTAATAACAAACAGACAAATGAACAAGTACCACCTTCTCTTAGCTGGAGACCTCAATATCAACCTTGGCCTACTAGACTGTAACTGAGTTCATCAACAATATGAACAACACACTTCTCATACCAACAATAACTAAACCAACCAGGCTCACAGAGACAAGTGCAATCATAATAGAAAACATATGGACCAATATATTAGCCCCTCTTAAATCAGAGATAATCACAGACAGCACTACTGACCACTTCCCAACCTTCCTCTTAACAAACATTAGTAAGCCACCACTCGAATACAACAAAGTTTCATTTAGACTCCATGACGAGGCCTCAATAAGGAATTTCACAGCAGACCTAGAGACTGTTGACTGGCCTACAGAATTCTCCAATGCCAATGGTATTGACGATTGGACAGACATTTTTCTTTACAAAATACTTAGACTATACAACTTTGTCCTATAAAAATGAAACAGATCACGAATAAACGGCTTGGTTTCCCATGGCTAACTAGCAGCATTCTGAAATCCATTGATAAGAAGCACCAATATGAAAAGCAATAGAGACAGGGCTTAATACACAAAGATGTTCTTGAACAATATTCAACAGTTCTCACCAAATTAATAAAGAAAGCCAAACAACTGTACTACAGCAGATTCACTCACACAAGAGGAGATATAAGAAAGACCTGGAAAACACTTTCCCAGATTCTGGGGACCCACAAACTAAAAAAAACAAGAATATTGTTCTAACTGAACCTCATGAAACACCACTGCATCCCACTGATACAGCTAACAAGATAAACGACTTCTTCTCAAACATAGGATCTAATCTCGCCAGTAAAATCCCATGTACCAATGCCCATGCTGGGGACTACCTAGATGGGAATTTCCCAACTTTCTTCTATCTTGTACCAACTGAGCCCACGAAAGTCACCGCGATCATAAAATCACTTAAAAATAACTCGGGGAATCTGTCTCACGTCCCACCATTATTGTATAAGCGAGCGACCCATGTCCTTTCACATGCTATTACATTACTTTTTAAGAAGTCACTAGAAACTAACACTTTCCCAACACTACTCAAGACAGCAAGGGTTACACCAATACATAAAGGTGGTGACCCTACAGACGTAAGCAACTATAGGCCAATATCAAACTTACCATTGCTATCCAAATTCTTCGAGAAACTCATGCACAGGAGACTATATTCATTTATAACATCACAAAATATACTCAACCCCTGCCAATTTGGATTCAGGAAAAATAAAAGCACTAATGATGCAATTATAAAAATGCTAGACCTGCTTTACACAGCATTGGAAAATAAGGAATATCCACTAGGAATTTTCATTGACCTAAGAAAATCGTTTGACACATTAGACCATGGCATCCTACTCAACAAACTTGACCACTATGGTATAAGAGGCCATGCACTTGTATATTTTAAATCCTACCTTTCTAATAGGTATCAGTATGTCACCATTAAAGACACAGCCTCATCAATATGGCCACTTGATACTGGAGTTCCACAGGAAAGTGTCCTTGGACCCCTGCTCTTCCTCATTTACATCAATGATCTTCCAAACATATCCCAACACCTGAAACCCATTCTCTTTGCTGACGACACGACTTATGTCATCTTCCATCTAATCTTGCCACCCTCAACACCATTGTTAACGAGGTGCTGCTCAAAATATCGACTTTGATGACAGCCAATAAACTTACACTTAACACTGGTAAAACCTACTATATTATGTAGCAGAGCAGGTGTTGCACAACTTAACATTAAGATTGACAACACTCTAATTGCCAGACATAATGAGGGCAAATTCCTTGGCCTATACCTCGACAATAACCTAAATTTAAGCACCCATATCCAACACATAACAAAAAAAGTATCCAAAACGGTTTGGATCCTCTCCAAAATACGAAACTACATGCGGCAAACTGCCCTTCTCACACTATACCATTCACTTATATATCCATACCTCATCTATGCTATCTGTGCTTTGGGTTCAACTGCAGCAACACACCTAAAGCCAATAATAACCCAACAAAAAGCCGCAGTAAGAATAATCACTAAATCCCATCCCTGGCAACACCCCCCCTCTTCATAGATCTAATCTTACTCCATGTTCAGAACATCCACTCTTATTACTGTGCAATCTATATCTACAGGACTTTAAATTCCAATATTAACCTTGACCTAAAATGCTTTCTTGATAGTTGTGACAGGATCCACAGGCATAACACCAGACACAAACATCTCTATGACATTCCCTGTGTTCGACTAAACCTATACAAAAATTAAATGTATTTCAAAGGACCTAAAATCTGGAACACCCTACCTGAAAACTCTAGAACTGCAGACACATTCATCGCTTTCAAAACTACAGTTAGAAAACATCTTATCTCCCTGATCCACCCCGACAACTAACTACATGATAACCACCTGATGGTTCACTGTTACACTCACTCACCCACTGACTATAAACCCAGAAATACTAATCTTAATCTTAAAATAATAAATCCTAACTAGTCATAAGTTTGCCTATGATACTCCAATATAGACACTTTGTATTGTGCCAAAACAAAAGCATTCACATTGCTAAACTCACAAATTATGATGTAGTCACTTAGCCTTAATACCATAATCTGTAAGGATTTAATGTTAAAAATTAATCTAAGTCTGCTCGAAATGCTGAGCCATGCTAGGTTTCCTAGTGGCCCCCTCTGAAATTAGTATTTTATAACATATAAATCACACATTACCCAAAACTTGTAAACCCCACATTGTAACCCTTATAGAGAATAAACTTGAAAATCTGGAAAAAACTGTCAGAAATCTCCAGAACTACTGACTCAGCTAGCAGTTTTAAAACTAGAGTTAAAAAACACATTATCTCCTTAACCTAGCCCAGTCGTCATAAATACGTATGTAACAACTATACATGCATTTGCTCGATATCATGATCATAGGTAAAATATTATTGTGGAAAATTACATTTACCTGGATGAATCTCATTAGATATATACAAGTAAATGGTAACAAAGATAATTATTATTTATCAAAGTTACAGAGACAAGTAGGAATTTTTAGGACACCTAGGTCGCAAAAAATGTCCCCCTTCGTTACCTACCATCTATCTCTCCACAAATTGATCTAAACCTATATTAATTGCAAATGAAATGTATATCAACAGGAATTCGGGTAAAATTTAATATAAATTTGTGGACTGTATATTAAAATTAATAAATGATTTCATATACACATTTATATAACAGAAGGAGAATTTATAATCATAACACTCACCAATTAGTCTGGAGATTACTGTGTCTCATGTACAAAACCCCCCTCTAATTAAATTTATGATGATAATACTGGCCAGAATTACAAATATAATTTAGATAGCTTATCTGAGGTTCCTGGAGCTGTCCTGTCTATCTGCTTAATGCTCAAATTATGCAGGACTGCACATCCAACAACTTCAGCTCCTATTGAGAGGTTTTAAGCCCAATATTACACACCTTACATTAACATGCTTGTAATACATTAAAAAGACAATGGCATCTCTTCCCTGCTTCTAGCACAGGCGCAGAGCTTTCCTGTCGGTTCACTTCTATAAAATACAGTTTTAATCAGATTTACACAGCATAATTTTGGGAAATTAATTTCCACACAGCGACCGGGCGGTGGTCGTTGCTAAACGACTCAAATTGCTTATTTGGCAGTGGTGGAGGACCTGGGTACATATAGGATCTGGCATCCACATGGTGACATATTACACAAGATTTAATCACCCTTTTTACACTTTGCCGTCCTTGTGGAATCCAGAAGGTTTCCCTAATACAATTTAAGGTATCTTGTACCCACCATGCATTACATTTTTATGAGTATTTAGAACAATTAAATTTGTTAGATGATGAATTTTGGGCAGTAAGATAGGGTGTTTAGCATAATCATCCAATTCAGCATTTTGTAACCTACCTCTGCACCTAATTTCATTGTTCTCTAAATACAGCCCCAATTTCACTATTATGGAACCTTTCACAATTTTTCTTTCCATCATCAATTTAATCTCATTTCCATAGATTTCTTCTTGTACCCTATTTATCCAATATTCAAGAGGATGTGAAAACTTGTATGAGATATTCATCTTGTTTAGAAATTTAAACACCAACTTGGTTACATTGATTAGTTTGGGTAAAGAAGACTACTTATTTATATCAGTGGCTAAGGAAGGACAAACTATTGGAGCAGTGGTCACAGAAATTTCAAGAAAAGCAATATACACCTTTTGTACAGGCCAATTAGCTTTATTTACCAACCAGCTTGGTCCTTTAAACCATGATACAGCATTTACAAATTTAGCATAAGGTAAACCTCGAGACAAGAAATCAGCTGGATTCTCCTCAGCAAGTATATGATTAAATGTTAACATATACTAACCCAAACTATTATACTTCTCTTGCATCTAATTAATTTCAGCAACTCTGTTTTGTGCATACACAATTTTACTGTTTCCAATACGAATCCATTGTAAGGATACCTCATTATCAGACCAAATTACAGTGTCGCTAATATTTATCTCCTGCAACTTATTTCTTATATAATTAGCTAATTTGACACCTACATAAATGGCTGTTAATTCCAACTGAGGTAAGGTATGTGATTTAATTAGAGACACTTTAGCCTTAGACATAACAAGAGAAATAACACTATTACATTGAAGGTAAGCAACTGCTCCATACGGCAATTTTGAAGCATCACAAAATATGTGGAGTATATTTTTCCCATCTGGATTGGCCACCTGGTGTGTGAACTCCAACATTGGAATTTTTTCATAATCACCAATTAATTCATCCCACCTGTTAATGAATTCCTCAGGTAGAGTTTCATCCCAAGCACATTTAAGCTTCCATGATTCTTGTATTAATAATTTCCCTCTTATAGTAAAGGGTGACACTAAGCCTAGTGGATCAAAACATTTGGAAACTTCAGCAAGCAAAACTCTTTTAGTTAATTTATTGGGCATACTGTAATTATTAGGTTTTAACAAATCTCTCTCAGTATCCCAAGTTAATCCCAATACATTACTACATTTTGGTACTTCATCTCCAGGGTAATCTTTACTTACTTTGTCCTTTAATTTGGACGAGTTAATATTCCATTCCCTCAGAGGCATATTTGCACTTTGCATTATTTTATTAGCCTCTCCATAAGTCATTAACAGTTCCTCTTCAGTTGACATCACACCCAGAAAATTGTCCACATAAAATTGTTTGCTCATTACTTTACTCAATGGACTTCCCGTACTTTTAAGGTGTGCATTTATCGTCCCTTGAAGTAGGAACGAACTGGATGTAGCACCAAATAATACACTCCTAAAGCGAAAGGTTTTCAGAGGGCTAAGTGGGTCACTAGGATTCTCAGGCCATAAGAAGCGGGTACAATCCCGGTCAGCCTCTTGTAAACCCACTCTTAGGAAAGCTTTACTTATCTCAGCCATAAAGGCATAATTCTTCACCCTGAAATTTAATAAGATATCTCCTAATTTTTCTGTCAACGACGGACCTGTCATCAAACAGTCATTTAAACTAGGTATATTTTTGTTACTCCTGGCACTACAATTAAACACAATTCTCAGAGTGGTCTTAGAATCCTTCTTCACTCTGTGATGTGGCAAATAGTGACCTCTTCTATAAATTTATTAATTAATTGTTCAGTAATTATATTATTATAGGCAGTCAACAATTCTGGTGTCTTTCTCAGTTCGCGGAGCTGAGCCTTTAATTGTCCATATGCCATTCTGTAATTAGTAGGCAATTCTGGATGGTTCAGTCTCCACGGAAGTTGTACCCAGTATTGTCCAGATTCAAATTTTACATCTCTCAGGTATTGTTCCTGAGTAAAAGAATCGTCTGGACTTTCTTCATTTACATTTATTCCAATGCTGTCTAATTCCCACAATTTATGCACTGGCTCAACACCATCCACTGTGGAAGGATTATACTGGGGCACAATTTCATGAGTAAGACACACAGTTATAGTATTTATAGTTTCCTCTAGTCATGCATTGTTATTATGAGGAGTCCTACTATACATTACATGGCCTCCTGCAGTCTTTAAAAGGGTGATACCACATTTCTTTACCATACCCTTTACAAAGGAGGCATAATAGTCACTACCTATCAAAATATTTATTGGGCCTACAGAATCATTATTTACACCAGAAGGAGCTAAATTTACATTATGTGAAAGTCTTTCTGTAGCTTTACTAAGCCTACTGTAGATATTTTCTCTGGGAGTCTATCTACAATTACTGCATTAACATGTTTTTTCTCATTGCCCAACTTGAGAATTACATAAACAGTGTCATACAATTGAGCCCTTTTATCTGAGAGAAAACCAGATAATTTTAGAGTGGTAGGATCTCCCATCTATACTTTCATACGATCAAGACATTTACGTTTTATGAAAGTATGCTGTGATCCCTGGTCTAATAATGCAGTTACATTTTTTGATTTATGCCTTTTATCATCAATTTTTACCTGTAACACAGGTAAGGCTACCTCAGCAAAACCATCATTATTAACATTATCAGCAATTTTTACATTAGCCACTGTTGTGTCAGGATTGTCAACATTATCAATATTATCAACATTATCATATAGACCCTTACACATGACTATATGGTGTCTTCCTTTGTGACATTGATAATAGTTGTTTAATTTGGCATGACAATCCTTTACATTGTGATTACCTAGACATCTGATACATCTGTCAAGTTCCTCCAGCCTTTCAACTTTATCATTCCATGAATTGTATACATTGCAATTCTTAGAAAAATGAGTACCCTTGCAGAAGAGACAATCTCTCTTTTCTTTGACTGGTTTCTTATTAACTGGGCTACTCTTAGGAGGGTACTTATTCTTCTTACCTTGTGGAGAATCATTATTTCTGATTCTTCCTACTTGATATGCACCTATGCAACTCTTTTTAGGAAATTAATTTTGATTATTAACATTTGGATAATTTTTCCCTTTGTAAAACTTGACAGATACCTTCATTCTCCAAGGATGACTATCTCTGCGCATGCCAGGCTGTTGAAAAGAGAGACAGGACCGCTTGGACAAGGAGTGGTTAGTTTCAAAGGTATCAACCAACCTGGCTGCCTCCAATGCAGTGGTTAAGTCACGATCCTTCAGAAAGACTCGAACCTCTGGTCCCACAGACTCCAGCAGGTTGTCAATCAGAATAAACTGCACAAGATCATCGAAGGTAGCAACACCACTTGCTTTATACCAGCTGGTAAAAGCTTTGGTCTGCTGTCGCACAAAATCAACCAGGGATTTACCAAGCTGTCGTCTGCCTAACTTAAAAAACTTCCGATATTTAGCTGGGATACAAGTATATGTTCCCAACACTGTGGTCTTCACTACTTTATAATCGGAAAAAATCAGTGTCATTTAACACTGATGCAAATTCCTGTGCCTTACCAAACAATGCTGTGTGAACCAACGATGCCCAATGCTGTTCTGGTCACCTCAAGGCTCAAGCCTGATATTCGAAAGCTTCGAAAAATTGTCCTGGTTCGGCCTCATTGAAGCGGGGAACAAGCTCTACTGCTTTCTGCAAATTAAAGTCATTTACAGAATGCGAAAACTGCCTCCTTTCTTTTTCCCTTTCAAATTCTTCTTTTGCAAATGCTCTCTGTTCCCTGGTCTGCTCAAGATTGATTTTTGCCAGCTCAAGTGCCAACGCCGCTGATTCACCTTGAGACAACCCTGCTGCACTAGACTGATGATTTTGCTCCATTGATATATCATCTTCCTCTTGCGAGAACATAGGAGTTTTTTCCCTAGCTCCTGTAGAGGGAGGAGTCTGATGTGCCTTCTCTTCTTCTCGAAGTTTGTCAGTGATCAGTGAACGCAGTTGCACAGCTGTGAGAGTGCGTTTGTAATCAATGCCAATGGAACGAGCAATTTGCCAACAATGCTGTAAGGACAATTTAGGTAGGTTAAACAAAGTATATGCCGACACCAGATGTCTGACTCGTCTAGGTGGCATACCCCAATGTATAAGTTATTTGCTATGCACAGTACTATTGCAGAATACCCAAATGTAACAAGTTATTTGCAGAACACGCTTAGCTATGCACAGTACGATTGCAGAATATGCATAAAAGGTGGATACGCAATAGCAAAGCTGACTGCAAAATCTTCACACCGAAAAGGCTAGTAGCGAGCTGCTGAACGATCACACAATAGCAAGGCTGACCATAGCAAAGCAACTAACACACAAAATTTGTAAAGCACTGGCAAAGCTGAAAGCAATGCCAGACAGCAAGCTACACTCTGTTCCACAAGATTGACCATAGCAAAGCGAGCACACCAAACAAGCTAGTAGTGAACTGTTGAATGATCACACAATAGCAAGGCTGACCATAGCAAAGCAACTGATACGCAAAGTTTGTAAAGCATTGGCAAAGCTAATGCAATGCCAGACAGCAAGCTACACAATGTTCCTGCTTCCAACTTCACCCTAGGCTCAACTCTTTCTCTAAGTCCAGCTCCAGCTCCTGGACAGGCCCCCATATTACAACCCAGGAGTCCAAATGGCCTATTATTCTGGGTTTAAAGGGAGCAAAACAAACACAGCAGAAAACTTTTGACTTATATTATCTTTCACCAATTTAGAACAGAAGTATGTATTCTACATACAGTATGTACAGCAATAGGCATTAGTGCACTCCACAGTAAGCAAGGCAGAATAGAAGCCACTAGAGAGCAGACCGTGCTCCAACCAGGTCTAGAATGGGAATGACAAGGGCAGACAGGAGAGTGGAACCCATTTAACCTCTGTGATTGCCAAAACCATTTTCTCATTGGCTGGAACCAGGGTACTGGTTGAATGACGGGGCCCCATCGTCAACCCTCAGTTGCCTGGTTCGCTGGATGGGGGAGATAGCCTGTAAATGAGGGTGTATACATGCGCTGAATAAATGTAACATACTCATTTCATGCCACAACCTGCCTCCCAGCTACTATACCTGCCTCCCTGCTACTCTACCTGCCTCCCTGCTACTCTAACAGCCTCCCCGCTACTCTATCTGCCTCTCATCTACTCTGCCTGCCTCACTGCTACTCTCCCAACCTCCCTGCCACTCTATCAGCCTCCCTGCTACTCTACCAGCCTCCCTGCTACTCTACCAGCCTCCCTGCTACTATCCCAGGCTCCCTGCTACTCTACCTGCCTCCCTGCTACTCTACCAGTCTCCCTGCTACTCTCCTAGCCTCCCTGCTACTCTCCCTGCATCCCTGCCACTCTACCTACTTTCCTGCTACTCTACCTGCCTCCCTGCTACTCTCCTTGCCTCCCTGCTACTCTCCTAGCCACCCTGCTACACTACCAGCCTCTGTGCTTCTCTACCTGCCTCCGTCCTACTCTACCTGCCTCCCTGCTGCTCTACCAGCCTACCTGCTACTCTACCTGCTACTTGCTACTCTACCAGCCTCCCTGCTACTCTCCTATCCTTCATGCTACTTTATTAGCCTCCCTGCTACTCTAGCAGCCTCCTTCATATTATACCACCCTCCCTGCTACTCTACCACCCTCCCTGCTACTCTACCAGCCTCCCTGCTACTCTACCAGCCTCCCTTCTACTCTACCAGCCTCCCTGCTACTCTACCTGCCACCCTGCTACTCTACCTGCCTCCGTGTTATTCTACCTGCCTCCTTGCTACTCTACCAGCCTCCCTCCCACTCTTCATGCCTACCTGCCACCCTACCTGCCTCCCTCCTACTCTACCTCCCTCCCTGCTACTCCATGATCCTCCCTGATACTCTACTTCCCTCCCTGCTACTCTACAAGCCTCCATGCTACTATATCAACATCCATGCTACTCTACCTGCCTCCCTGCTACTCTCACAGCCTCCCTGCTATTCTCCCAGCCTCCTTGCTACTCTACCAGCCTTCCTGCTATTCTACCAGCCTCCCTGCTACTCTACCAGCCTCCCTGCTACTCTACCTGCGTCACTACTACACTACCAGCCTCTGTGCTACTCTACCTGCTTCTGTGCTACTCTACCTGTCCCCCTGCTACTCTCCCAGCTTCCCTGCTACTTTACCAGCCTTCCTGCGACTCTACCAGCCTCCATGCTACTCTTCCAGCCTCTCTGCTACTCTCCCAGCCTCCGTGCTACTCTCCCAGCCACCCTGCTACACTACCAGCCTCCGTGCTTCTCTACCTGCCTGCGTCCTACTCTACCTGCCTCCCTGCTGCTCTACCAGCCTACCTGCTACTCTACCAGCCTCCCTGCTACTCTACAAGCCTTTTTTCTACTGTAATTGCCTCCCTGCTACTCTACCAGCCTTGATGCTACTCTACCAGCCTCCCTGCTACTGCACCAGCTCTCTGCTACTCTACCTGCACTCCTGCTACTCTCCCAGCGTCCCTGCTACTCTACCTTCCGCCCTTCTACTCTCCCTGCCTCCCTTTTTCTTTCCCTGCCTCCCTGCTCTTCCAGTCTCCCTGCTACTCTACCAGCCTTCCTGCTATTCTACCAGCCTCCCTGCTACTCTCACAGCCTCCCTGCTACTCTCCCAGCCTCCTTGCTACTCTCCCAGCCTCCCTGCTACTCTACAAGCTTCCCTGCTACTCTACCTGCATCACTACTACACTACCAGCCTCTGTGATACTCTACCTGCTTCTGTGATACTCTAACTGCTTCCCTGCTACTCTACCAGCCTACCTGCTACTCTACCAGCCTCCCTGCTACTCTAGTAGCTTCACTTCTACTTTAATTGCCTCCCTGCTACTCTACTAGCTTTGCTGCTACTCTATCTGCCTCCCTGTTACTTTACCCCCCCCCTGCTACTCAACCCCAAGCCTCCATGCTACTCTACCTGCCACCCTGGTCCTCTACCTGGCTCCCTGCTAATCTACCAGCCTCCCTGCTACTCTACCAGCCTCCTTGATACTCTACCTGCCTCCCTTCTACTCTACCTGCCTCCCTGCTACTCTACCAGCCTCCATGCTTCTCTGTATGTCTACCTGCTACTCTACCTGCCTCCCTGCTACTTCACAAGCCTCCCTGCTACTCTACCTGCCTCCCTGCTACTCTAGCAGTCTTCCTGATACTCTACCACATGTCTTCTGCTCTACCTGCCTCCCTGCTACTCTACCAGCCTACCTGCTACTATATCAGCCTCCCTGCTACTCTACAAGCCTCCCTGCTATTCTACCAGCCTCCCAGCTACTCTACCAGACTCCCTTCTACTCTACCAGTCTCTCTGCTACTCTATCAGCCTCTCTGCTACTCTGCCAGCCTCGATGCTACTCTACCAGCTCTCCTGGTACTCTACCAGCCTCCATGCTGCTCTACCTGCCTCCCTGCTTCTCTACCAGCCTCCTTGCTAGTCTACCAGACTCCCTGCTACTCTACCAGCCTCCCTGCTACTCTACCTGCCTCCCTGCTACTCTGTCTTCATTCCTGCTACTGTTCCAGCCACCCTGCTACTCTCCTATCCTCCCTGCTACTTTATCAGCCTCTCTGCTACTCTCCTATCCTCCCTGCTACTTTATCTGGGGCATTGGGAGCTTTTTGCATCCTAGAGAGCTTTTCTGGGGCCTGTGGAGCTCTTTTAAAGCCTGGAAAGCTTTTTGAGGCATGGGGAGCTTTTCTGAGGCTTGGATAGCTTTTTGGGGCATTGTGAGCTTTTTTGGGGCATTGGGAGCTTTTCTTGGGATGGGGAGCTTTTCGGCTCCTTGGGAGCTTTTCTGGGGCTTTGGGAGCTTTTCAGGAGCTTGGGGAGCTTTTTTGGGATAGGGAGCTCTTTTGGGCATGGGGAGGTTTTCTGGGGTCTGGGGATCTTTTCTAGTGCCTGGTGAGCTTTTCGGAGCATAGCGAGCTCTTCTGGGGCCTTGTGAGCTTTTCATGGCATAGGGAGCTTTTCTGGGGCATGGGGAGCTTTTTTCAGCATAGCATGCTTTTCTGGGTGCCAGGGAGCTTTTCTGGGGCTTGCAGAGCTTTTCTGCCTCATGGGTAGCTTTTCCTGGGGCCTGGGGAGCTTTTCTGTACCATGGTGAGCTTTTCGAGGCATGGTGAGCTTTTCTGGGACATGGGAAGCTTTTCTGAGCATAGGGAGTTTTTCTGGGTTCTGGGAGAGCTTTTCAATGCATGGGAAGCTTTTCTGTTGTCTAGGATAGCTTTTCAATGCATTGGGAGCTTTTCTGGAGTCTGGGAAGCTTTTCAAGAACCTGGGGAGCTTTTTAGGAAATGGCAAGCTTTTCTCAGCCCTGGGGAGCTTTTCTGGTGCCTGGGGAGCTTTTCTGGGGCATGGAGACCTTTTTGGGGCATGGGGAGCTTTTCTGAGGCATGGGGAGCTTTTTGGGTCATGGGGAGCTTTTCTGTGGCCTGGGAGCTTTTCTTAGGCCTGGGGAGCTTTTCGGATCCTTGGCAGCTTTTTGGGGCTTGGGGAGCTTTTCTGGGGCGGTCGGAGCTTTTCAGGGGCCAGGGGAGCTTTCTGAGGCATGGGGAGCTTTTTGGGCCTGGCGAGCTTTTCTGGGGCCTGGGGAGCTTTTCTGGACCCTGGGAGCTTTTCTAGGGCTGGGGAGCTTTTCGGATACTGGGCAGCTTTTCGGGGCATAGGGAGCTTTTCTGGGGCATGCAGAGCTTTTCGCATCCTAGGGAGCTTTTCAGACCTTTGGAGCTCTTCTAGTGCCTGGGGAGCTTTTTGGGGCATGGGGAGCTTTTCTGAGGTTTGGATAGCTTTTTGGGGCATGGTGACCTTTTTTGGGGCATTGGGAGCTTTTCTGGGGCCCTGGGAGCTTTTCAGGAGCCTGGAGAGCTTTTTTTGGGATAGGGAGCTCTTTTGGGCATGGGAGCTTTTCTGTGGCCTGTAGAGCTTTTCGGGGCATGGGGAGCTTTTCTGGGGACTGAGGAGTTTTTAAGATCCTATAGACTTTTTCTGGGGCATAGGGAGCTTTTCTGTGGCATTGGGAGCTTTTTGCATCCTAGGGAGGTTTTCTGGGGCCTGTGGAGCTCTTTTAAAGCCTGGAAAGCTTTTTGGGGCATGGGGAGCTTTTCTTGGGATGGGGAGCTTTTCGGCTCCTTGCGAGCTTTTCTGGGGCCCTGGGAGCTTTTCAGGAGCCTGGGGATTTTTTTGATGATAGGGAGCTCTTTTGGGCATGGGGGACCTTTTCTGGGGTCTGGGGAGCTTTTCTAGTGCCTGGTGAGCTTCTCGGAGCATAGCGAGCTCTTCTGGAGCCTTGTGAGCTTTTCATGGCACAGGGAGCTTTTCTGGGGCATGGGGAGCTTTTTAGGGCATAGCAAGCTTTTCTGGGTGCCAGGGAGCTTTTGTGGGGTTTGCAGAGCTTTTCTGCCTCATGGGGAGCTTTTCCTGGGGCCTGGGGAGCTTTTCTGTACCGTGGTGAGCTTTTCGAGGCATCGTGAGCTTTTCTGGGACCTGGGAAGCTTTTCAGAGCATAGGGAGCTTTTCTGGGTTCTGGGAGAGCTTTCCAAAGCATGGGAAGCTTTTCTGTTGTCTGGGATAGCTTTTCAATGCATAGGGAGCTTTTCTGGAGTCTGGGAAGCTTTTCTGGGGCATGGAGAGCTTTTTTGGGGCATGGGGAGCTTTTCTGAGGCATGGGGAGCTTTTTAGGACATAGCAAGCTTTTCTCAGCCCTGGGAAGCTTTTTCTGGTGCCTGGGGAGCTTTTCTGGGGCATGGAGAGCTTTTTGGGACATGGGGAGCTTTTCTGAGGCATGGGGAGCTTTTTGGGTCCTGGGGAGCTTTTCTAGTTCCTAGGGAGCTTTTCTGTGGCCTGGGAGCTTTTCTTAGGCCTGGGGAGCTTTTCGGATCCTTGGCAGCTTTTCAGGGGCCTGGGGAGCTTTTCGGGGGCCAGGGGAGCTTTCTGAGGCATGGGGAGCTTTTCGGGCCCTGGCAAGCTTTTCTGGGGCCTGGGGAGCTTTTCTGGACCCTGGGAGCTTTTCTAGGGCTGGGGAGCTTTTCGGATACTAGGCAGCTTTTCGGGGCATAAGGAGCTTTGCTGGGGCATGCAGAGCTTTTCTGGGGCCTGGGGAGCTTTTCTTAGGCTTTGGGAGGTTTTCTGAGAGCTGGGAAGATTTTTTGGGTCCTGGGAGCTTATTTGGTGACTTGGGAGCTTTTCTAGGGCCTTGGTATCTTTTCTGGGGCCTGTGGAGCTTTCTTGAGGCCAGGAGAGCTTTTCTGAATCCTGGGTAGCTTTTCTAGGGCCTGGAGAACTTTTCTGTGGCCTGGCGAGCTTTTTTGGGGTCTGGTAAGCTTTTCTTGGGCCTGGGGAGCTTATTTGGCGCCTGGGGAGTTTTTCTGGGGCCCGTGGAGCTCTTCTGCGGCCTAGGGAGCTTTTCTCGGGCTTTCAGAGCTTTTCTGGGACTGGGGAGCTTTTTTTGGGCCTTGGGAGCTTTTCTGGGCCTGGGGAGCTTTTCTGAGGCCTGGGAGATTTTCTGGGGCCTAGGGAGCTATTCTGGGGCCTAAAGAGCTTTTCTTGGTCATGGTGAGCTTTTCGGGGCATAGAGAGCTTTTTTGGGGCCTAGGGAGCTTTTCACATTATGGGGAGCTTTTTCGGGGCCTGGTGATCTTTTCTTTGGCCTGTGAAGCTTTTCAGGGCATGGGGAGCTTTTCTGGGGACTGGGGAGTTTTTAAGATCCCATAGAGTTTTTCTGAGGCATAGGCAGCTTTTCTGGTGCATTGGGAGCTTTTCTGGGGCCTGTGGAGCTCTTCTAGGACCTGGAAAGCTTTTTGGGGCATGGGGAGCTTTTCTGAGGCTTGGATTGCTTTTTGGGGCATTGTGAGCTTTTTTAGAGCATTGGGAGCTTTTCTTGGGATAGGGAGCTTTTCGGCTCCTTGGGAGCTTTTCTGGGGCCCTGGGAGCTTTTCAGATGCCTGGGAAGCTTTTTTAAAGATAGGGAGCTCTTTTGAGCATGGGGAGCTTTTCTGGGGTCTGGGGAGCTTTTCTAGTTCCTGGTGAGCTTTTCAGAGCATGGCGAGCTCTTTTGGGGCCTTATGAGCTATTCATGGCATAGGGAGCTTTTCTGGGGCATGGGGAGCTTTTAAGGGCATAGCAAGCTTTTCTGGGTGCTGGGGAGCTGTTCTGGGGTCTGTTGAGCTTTTCTGGGGCATTGGAAGCTTTTTGGGGCATGGGCAGCTTTTCTGAGGCATGGGGAGCTTTTCTGAGGCATGGGGAGCTTTTAGGGTCCTTGGAACCTTTCTGGGGCCTGGGAGCTTTTCTGAGGCGAGGGGAGCTTTTCAGATCCTGGGGAACTTTTTGGGGCATAAGTAGCTTTTCTGGGGCATGGGGAGCCTATTATGGTATAGCAATCTTTTCTGGGTGCTGGGGAGCTTTTATGGGGCCTCAGGAGCTTTTCTGAGGCATTGAAAGCTTTTTGAAGCATGGGGAGCTTTTCTGAGGCATGGGGAGCTTTTTGGGTCCTGGGAGCTTTTCTGGGGACTCTGGAGCTTTTCTGGGACCTTAGACTTTTCTGGGGTGAAGGAAGCTTTTCAGATCCTGGAGAGCTTTTCAGAGCCTAAGGAGCTTTTCTGGCATCTGTGAAGGTTTTCTATGGCCTGGGGAGCTTTTTAGGGCATAGCAAGCTTTTTTGGGTGCTGAGGAGCTTTTCTAGGGCCTAGGGAGCTTTTCTGGTGCATGGGAAGCTTTTTGGGGCATTGGGAGGTTTTCTGAGGTGTGGGGAGCTTTTCGGGTCCTGGGACCTTTTCTGGCGACTCAGGTGCTTTTCTGGGGGGTTGGAGCTTTCCTGGGGCGACAGGAGCTTTTCGGGGCATAAGGAGCTTTTGTGGGGCTTGCAGAGCTTTTCTTCCTCATGGAAAGCTTTTCCTGGGGCCTGGGGAGCTTTTCTGTACCGTGGTGAGCTTTTCGAGGCATGGTGAGCTTTTCTGGGACCTGGGAAGCTTTTCAGAGCATAGGGAGCTTTTCTGGGTTCTGGGAGTGCTTTTCAATGCATTGGAAGCTTTTCTGTTGTCTGGGATAGATTTTCAATGCATGGGGAGCTTTTCTGGAGTCTGGGAAGCTTCTCAAGAACCTGGGGAGCTTTTGAGGACATGGCAAGCTTTTCTCAGCCCTGGGGAGCTTTTCTGGTGCCTGGGGAGCTTTTCTGGGGGCATGGAGAGCTTTTTGGAGCATTGGGAGCTTTTCTGAGGCATGGGGAGCTTTTTGGGTCCTAGGGAGCTTTTCTAGTTCCTAGGGAGCTTTTCTGTGGCCTGGGAGCTTTTCTTAGGCCTGGGGAGCTTTTCGGATCCTTGGCAGCTTTTCGGGGCATAAGGAGCTTTTCTGGGGCGTTCGGAGCTTTTCGGGGGCCAGGGACGCTTTTCTGAGGCATCAGGAGCTTTTCGGGCCCTGACAAGCTTTTCTGGGGCCTGGGGAGCTTTTTTGGACACTGGGAGCTTTTCTAGGGCTGGGGAGCTTTTCGGATACTGGGCAGCTTTTCGGGGCATAGGGAGCTTTTCTGGGGCATGCATAGCTTTTCTGGGGCCTGGGGAGCTTTTCTTAGGCTTTGGGAGATTTTCTGAGAGCTGGGGAGCTTTTCTGGGTCCTGGGAGCTTATTTGGTGACGGGAGCTTTTCTAGGGCCTTGGTATCTTTTCTGGGGCCTGTGGACCTTTCTTGAGGCCAGGAGAGCTTCTCTGAATCCTGGGTAGCTTTTCATGGGCCTGGGGAACTTTTCAGTGGCCTGGCGAGCTTTTCTGGGGTCTGATAAGCTTTTCTTGGGCCTGGGGAGCTTATTTGGCTTCTGGGGTGTTTTTCTGGGGCCCGTGGCGCTCTTCTGCGGCCTAGGGAGCTTTTCTCGGGCTTTCATAGCTTTTCTGGGACTGGTGAGCTTTTTTTGGGCCTTGGGAGCTTTTCTGGGCATGGGGAGCTTTTATGTGGCCTGGGAGATTTTCTGGGGCCTAGGGAGCTATTCTGGGGCCTAGGGAGCTTTTCTTGGTCATGGTGAGCTTTTCGGGAAATAGAGAGCTTTTTGGGGGCCTAGGGAGCTTTTCACATTATGGGGAGCATTTCTGGGGCCTGGTGATCTTTTCTGTTGTCTGTGAAGCTTTTTGGGGCATGGGGAGCTTTTCTGGGGACTGGGGAGTTTTTAAGATCCTATGGAATTTTTCTGGCACATAGGGAGCTTTTCTGGGGCATTGGGAGCTTTTCCCATCCTAGGGAGCTTTTCTGGGGCCTGTGGAGCTCTTTAAGGGCCTGGGGAGCTTTTTGGGGCATGGGGAGCTTTTCTGAGGCTTGGATAGCTTTTTGGGGCATTGTGAGCTTATTTGGGGCGTCGGGAGCTTTTCTTGGGATGGGGAGCTTTTCGGCTCCTTGGGAGCCTTTCTGGGGCCCTGCGAGATTTTCAGGAGCCTGGGGAGCTTTTTGTTAGATAGGGAGCTTTTTTGGGCATGGCGAGCTTTTCTGGGGTCTGTGGAGTTTTTCTAGTGCCTGGTGAGCTTTTCGGAGCATGGCGAGCTCTTCTGGGGCCTTGTGAGCTTTTCAGGGCATAGGGAGCTTTTCTGGGACATGGAGAGCTTTTTAAGGCATAGCAAGCTTTTCTGGGCACCGGGGAGCTTTTCTGGGGCCTGTTGAGCTTTTCTGGGGCATGGGAAGCTTTTTGGGGCATGGGGAGCTTTTCTGAGGCATGCACAGCTTTTCGGGTCCTGGGAGCTTTTCTGGGGCCTCGGGAGCTTTTCTGGGGCCTGGGAGCTTTTCTGAGGCAAAGTGAGCTTTTCAGATCCTGGGGAGCTTTTTGGGGCATAAGGAGCTTTTGTGGGGCATGCAGAGCTTTTCTGCCTGATGGGGAGCTTTTCTGGGGCCTGGGGAGCTTTTCTGGGGCCTGGTGAGCTTCTCAGTGAATGGGGAGCTTTTCTGGGGCCTGTGAGGTTTTCTGAATCATTGTGAGCTTTTTGTGGCATAGGGAGCTTTTCTGGGGCATGTGGAGCTTTTCTGGCATCTGTGAAGGTTTTCTGGGGCCTGGGGAGCTTTTTTGGGGATAACAAGCTTTTCTGGGCACTGTGGAGCTTTTCTGGGGCATGAGGAGATTTTCTGGGGCATGGGAAGTGTTTTGGGATATTGGGAGCTTTTCTGAGGCATGTGGAGCTTTTCGAGTCCTGGGAGCTTTTCTGGGGCCTCGGGAACATTTTTGGGGTCTGGGAGCTTTTCTGGGGCGAGGGGAGCTTTTCAGATCCTGGGGAGCTTTTCGGGGCATAACGAGCTTTTGTGGGGCATGCAGAGCTTTTCTGCCACATGGGGAGCTTTTCTGGGGTCTGGGGAGCTTTTCTGGGACCTGGTGAACTTCTTGATGAATGGAGAACTTTTCTGGGGTGTGGGAGCTTTTCTGGCGCATTGGGACCTTTTCTGGTTCCTAAGGATCTTTTCTGGAACCTGGGGAGCTTTTCTGAGGCCAGGGGAGCTTCTATGAAGCCTAGTAGAGCTTTTCTGGGGCCTTGGGAGTTTTTATTGGGGATGTGGAGCTCTTCTGGGGGCCTTGGGGGCTTTTTTCATGCATTCAGAGCTTTTCTGGGACTTGGGAGCTTTTCGGAGCATTGGGAGCTTTTCTGGTGCCTGGGGAGCTTTCCTGTGTCCTTGGGAGATATTCTGGGGCCTAGGGAGCTATTGCAGGGCCTGGTGAGCTTTTCTGGGTCCTGGTGAGCTTCTCGAGGCATATACAGCTTTTCTGGGGCGTTGGGAGCTTTTCAGAGCATTGGGAGCTTTTCTGGTGCCTGGCGATCTTTTCTGGGGCCTTTGGAGCTTCTAAAGGCATGGGGAGCTTTTCTGGGGACTGAGAAGTTTTTTGAATCCCAGGGAGTTTTTCGGGTGCATAGGGAGCTTTTTTGGGGCATGTAGAGCTTTTCAGGAGCCTGCAGAATTTTTCAGCTTTTCTGGGGCATGGGGAGCTTTTCTGGGGCATAGGGAGCTTTTCTGGGGCCTGGGAGCCTTTCTGGTGCATTGGGAGCTTTTCGGATCCTAGGGAGCTTTTCTTGGGCCTGGGGAGCTTTTCTTTAGGGTGGTGAGCTTTTCGGGGCATGGGGAGCTTTCGTGGGACCTGGTTAGCTTTTCAGGGCATAGGGAGCTTTTCTTGATTCTGCGAGAGCTTTTCAGGGCATTGGGAGCTTTTCTAGGGTCTGGGAAGCTTTTCTAGTGTCTGGGGAGCATTTTAGGACATGGCAAGCTTTTCTGGGCCCTGGGGAGCTTTTCTGGGGCCTGAGGAGCTTTTCTGGGGCATGGGAAGCTTTTTTTGGCATGGGGAGCTTTTCTGAGGCATGGGGAGCTTTTCTGGTCCTGGGAGCTTTTCTGGGGCTTTGGGAGCATTTCTGGGGCCTGGGAGCTTCTGTGGGGCAAGGGGAGCTTTTCAGATCCTGGGGAGCTTTTCGGGGCATAGGGAGCTTTTCTTGAGCATAGGGAGCTTTTCTGGGGCATTGGGACTTTTTCTGGTTCCTGACGATCTTTTCTGAATCCTGGAAAGCTTTTCTGAGGCCAGGAGAGCTTTTCTGAAGCCAGGAGAGCTTTTCTGGGGCCTTGGGAGTTTTTCTTGGGGATGTGGAGTTCTTCTAGGGGCCTAGAGAGCTTTTTTGGTGCATTCAGAGCTTTTCTGGGACTTGGGAGGTTTTCTGGGGCCTGGGGAGGTTTTCTGTGACCTGGAGAGATATTCTGGGGACTAGGGAGCTATTGCAGGGCCTGGTGAGCTTTTCTGGGTCCTGGTGAGCTTTTCGGGGCATACAGAGCTTTTCTGCGCCGTAGGGAGCTTTTCGGAGCATTGGGAGCTTTTCTGGTGCCTGGCAATCTTTTCTGTGGCCTTTGGAGCTTTTCAGGGCATGGGGAGCTTTTCTGGGGCCTCACGAGCTTTTCTGGGGCCTGGGAGCTTTTCTGATGTGAGGGGAGCTTTTCAGGTCCTGTGGAGCTTTTTGGGGCCTAAGGAGCTTTTATGGGGCATGCAGAGTTTTTCTGCCTGATGGGGAGATTCTCTGGAGCCTGGGGAGCTTTTCTGGGGCCTGGTGAGCTTCTCGGTGAATAGGGAGCTTTTCTTGGGCCTGTGAGGTTTTCTGAATCCTGGTGAGCTTTTTGAGGCATAGGGAGCTTTTCTTGGTCATGGGGAGCTTTTCTGGGGCATTGGGAGCTTTTCTGGTTCCTGGGGATCTTTTCTGGAGCCTGAGGAGCTTTTCTGAAGGCTGGGGAGCTTTTCTGGGACCTGGGGAAATTTTCTGTAGCATGGGGAGCTTTTCATGAGACTTGTGACCTTTTCTGGGGCCTTGGGAGCATATTTGGGGCCTGGGAAGTTTTTCTTGGGCCATTGGAGCTCTTCTGGGGGCCTATGGCGCATTTTTATGGCTTTCAGAGCTTTTATGGGACTGGGGAGTTTTTCTAATGCCTGGGGAGCTTTTCTGTGGCCTAGGGAGTTATTCTGGGGCCTAGGGAGATATTCTGGTGCCTGATGAGCTTTTCTGGGTCCTGGTGAGCTTTTTGGGGCATAGGGAGCTTTTCTGGGGCATGTGGAGCTTTTCTAGCATCTGTGAAGGTTTTCTGGGGCCTGGGGAGCTTTTTAGGGCATAGGAAGCTTTTCTGGGGCCTGAGGAGCTTTTCTGGGACATTGGAAGCTTTTTGAAGCATGGGGAGCTTTTCTGAGGCGTGGGGAGCTTTTCGGGGCATAAGGAGCTTTTGCAGGGCAAGAAGAGCTTTTCTGCCATTTGGGGAGCTTTTGTGGGGTCTAGGGAGCTTTTCTGGGACCTGGAGAGCTTCTCGATGAATGGAGAGCTTTTCTGGGGCGTGGGAGCTTTTCTGAATCCTTGTGAGCTTTTTGGGGCATAGGGAGCTTTTCTGGGGCATGGGGAGCTTTTCTGGGGCATTGCAACCTTTTCTGGTTCCTGAGGATCTTTTCTGAAACCTGGGGAGCTTTTCTGAGGCCAAGAGAGCTTTTCTGAAGCCTGGGGAGCTTTTCTGGGGCCTTAGGAGTTTTTCTTGGGGATGTGGACCTCTTCTGGGGCCTTAGGAGTTTTTCTTGGGGATGTGGAGCTCTTCTGGGTGCCTAGGGAGCTTTTTAGGTGCATTCTGAGCTTTTCTGGGACTTGGGAGCTTTTCTGGGGGCTGGGGAGCTTTTCTGTGACCTGGAGAGATATTCTGGGGCCTAGGGAGCTATTGCAGGGCCTGATGAGCTTTTCTGGGTCCTGGTGAGCTTTTCCGGGCATATAGAGCTTTTCTGGGGCATAGGGAGCTTTTTGGAGCATTGGGAGCTTTTCTGGTGCCTGGCAATCTTTTCTGGGGCCTTTGGAGCTTTTCAAGGCATGGGGAGCTTTTCTGGGGACTGGTAAGTTTTTTGAATCCCAGGGAGTTTTTCGGGGGCATGGGGAGCTTTTCTGGGGCATGTGGAGCTTTTCTAGCATCTGTGAAGGTTTTCTGGGGGTTGGGGAGTTTTTTAGGGCATAGCAAGCTTTTCTGGGCAGTGGGGACCTTTTCTGGGGCCTGAGGAGCTTTTCTGGGGCATGGGAAGCTTTTTGGGGCATGGGGACCTTCTCTGAGGCATGGGGAGCTTTTCGGGTCCTGCGAGCTTTTCTGGAGCCTCGAGAGCGTTTCTGGGGCCTGGGAGCTTTTGTGGACCAAGGGGAGTTTTTCAGATCCTGGGGAGCTTTTCGGGGCATAAGGAGCTTTTGTAGGGCATGCAGAGCTTTTCTGCCACATGGGGAGCTTTTCTGGGTTCTGGGGAGCTTTTCTGGGACCTGGTGAGCTTCTCGATGAATGGATAGCTTCTCTGGGGCGTGGGAGCTTTTCTGAATCCTGGTGAGGTTTTCTGAGGCCAGGAGAGCTTTTCTGAAGCCTGGAGATCTTTTCTGGGGCCTTGGGAGTTTTTCTTGGGGATGTGGAGCTCTTCTAGGGGCCTAGGGAGCTTTTTTGGTGCATTCACAGCTTTTCTGGGACTTGGGAGGTTTTCTGGGGCCAGGGGAGGTTTTCTGTGACCTGGAGAGATATTCTGGGGACCAGGGAGCTATTGCAGGGCCTGGTGAGCTTTAATGGGTCCTGGTGAGCTTTTCGGGGCGTATAGAGCTTTTCTGGGGCGTAGGAAGCTTTTCGGAGCATTCGGAGCTTTTCTGGTGCCTGGCAAACTTTTCTGGGGCCTTTGGAGCTTCTCAGGGCATGGGGAGCTTTTCTGAAGCATAGGGAGCTTTTCGGGTCCTGGGAGCTTTTCTGGGTCCTCAGGAGCTTTTCTTTGGCCTCGGAGCTTTTCTGGGGCGAGGGGAGCTTTTCAGATCCTGGGGAGCTTTTCGGGGCATAAGGAGCTTTTGTGGGGCATCCAGAGTTTTTCTGCCTGATGGGGAGCTTCTTTGGGGCCTGGGGAGCTTTTCCGGGGTCTGTGAGGTTTTCTGAATCCTGGTGAGCTTTTTGAGGCATAGGGAGCTTTTCTTGGGCATGGGGAGCTTTCCTGGGGCATTGGGAGCTTTTCTGGTTCCTGGGGATCTTTTCTGGAGCCTGAGGAGCTTTTCTGAAGGCTGGGGAGCTTTTCTGGGACCTGGGGAAATTTTCTATAGCATGGGCAGCTTTTCATGAGACTTGTGAGCTTTTCTGGGGCCTGGGGAGCTTATTTGGGGCCTGGGAAGTTTTTCTTGGGCCTTCGGAGCTCTTCTGGGGGCCTATGGAACATTTTTATGGCTTTCAGAGTTATTCTGAGGCCTAGGGAGCTATTCTGGTGCCTGGTGAGCTTTTCTGGGTCCTGGTGAGCTTTTGGGGGCATAGGGAGCTTTTCTAGCATCTGTGAAGGTTTTCTGAGGCCTGGGGAGCTTTTTAGAGCAGGGGAAGCTTTTCTGGGCGCTGGGGAGCTTTTCTTGGGCCTGAGGAGCTTTTCTGGGGCACGGGAAGCTTTTTGGGGCATGGGGAGCTTTTCTGAGGCATGGGGAGCTTTTCGGGTCCAGGGAGCTTTTCTGGGGCCTCGGGAGCATTTCTGGGGCCTGGGAGCTTTTGTGGGGTGAGGGGAGCTTTTCAGATCCTAGGGAGCTTTTCGGGGCATAAGGAGCTTTTGTAGGGCAAGCAGAGCTTTTCTGCTATATGGGGAGCTTTTCTGGGGTCTAGGGAGCTTTTCTGGGTCCTGGTGAGCTTCTCAATGAATAGATAGCTTTTCTGGGGCATTGGAGCTTTTCTGAATCCTTGTGAGCTTTTTGGGGCATAGGGAGCTTTTCTTGGGCATGGGGAGCTTTTCTGGGGCATTGCTCCCTATGCCCCAAAAAGCTCACAATGATTCAGAAAACCTCACAAGCCCCAGAAAAGCTCCCAATTCACCGAGAAGCTCACCAGGCCCCAGAAAAGCTCCCCAGGCAACAGAAAAGCTCCCCATAAGGCAGAAAAGCTCTGCATACCCCACAAAAGCTCCTTATGCCCCGAAAAGCTCCCCAGAATCTGAAAAGCTCCCTTTGCCTCAGAAAAGCTCCCAGGCCCCAGAAAAGCTCCTGAGGCCCCAGAAAAGCTCACAGGACCCGAAAAGCTCCACATGCCTCAGAAAAGCTCCCCATGCTCCAAAAAGCTTCCCATGCCCCAGAAAAGCTCACGGCCTCCCCAGAAAAAGCTCGGTCCCCAGAAAAGCTTGCTGTGCCTTAAAGTAAACCTCATGCCTCCTGAGAAAAGCTCCCATGCCCGAAAACACAAGGCCCCAGAAGAGCTCGCCATGCTCCGAAAAGCTCACCAGGCACTACAAAAGCTCCACAGACCCCAGAAAAGCTCCCTATCCCACAAAAAGCTCCCCAGGCTCCTGAAAATCTCCCAGGGCCCCAGAAAAGCTCCCAAGGAGCCAAAAAGCTCCAAATCCCAAGAAAAGCTCCTGTTGCCCCGAATAAGCTCAAAATGTTCCAAAAAGCTATCCAAGCCTCAGAAAAGCTCCCCATGCCCCAAAAAGCTCCCCAGGCCCTAGAAGAGCTCCACAGGTCCCAGAAAAGCTCCCTAGGATGTGAAAACCTCCCAATGCCCCAGAAAAGCTCCCTATGGCCCAGAAAAATTCTGTACGATCTTAAAAACTCCCCTGTCCCCAGAAAAGCTCCCCATGCCCCAAAAAGCTTCACAGACAACAGAAAAGATCACCAGGCCCCGGAAATGCTCCCCATGTGAAAAGCTCCCTAGGCCCCAAAAAAGCTCTCTATGCACTGGGGCATGGGGAGCTTTTCTGGAGACTGAGGAGTTTTTAAGATCCTATAGAGTTTTTCTGGGGCATAGGGAGCTTTTCTGAGGCATTGGGAGCTTTTTACATCCTAGGGAGCTTTTCTGGGGCCTGTGGACCTCTTCTATGGCCTGGAAAGCTTTTTGGGGCATGGGGAGCTTTTCTGAGGCTTGGATAGTTTTTTGGGGCATTGCGAGCTTTTCTTGGGATGGGGAGCTTTTCGGCTCCTTGGGAGCTTTCTGGGGCCCTGGGAGCTTTTCAGGAGCCTGGAGAGCTTTTTTGGGAATAGGGAGCTCTTTTGGGCATGGGGAGGTTTTCTGGGGTCTGGGGATCTTTTCTAGTGCCTGGTGAGCTTTTTTTCGGATAGCATAGCTGAGGCCTTGTGAGCTTTTTCATGGCATAGGAGCTTTTCTGGGGCATGGGAGCTTTTTTCAGCATAGCTTTTATGCCTTTTCTGGGTGCCAGGGAGCTTTTCTGGGGCTTGCAGAGCTTTTCTCCTCATGGGTAGCTTTTCCTGGGGCCTGGGGAGCTTTTCTGTACCATGGTGAGTTTTTCTTTGAGGCATGGTGAGCTTTTCTGGGACATGGGAAGCTTTTTCTGAGCATAGGGAGTTTTTCTGGGTTCTGGGAGAGCTTTTCAATGGCATGGGAAGCTTTTCTGTTGTCTAGGATAGCTTTTTCAATGCATTGGAGCTTTTCTGGTGTCTGGGAAGCTTTTTCAAGAACCTGGGAGCTTTTAGAAAATGGTAAGCTTTTCTTAGCCCTGGGGAGCTTTTCTGGTTTTCCTGGGGGTGCCTGGGGAGGGGGCTTTTCTGGGGCATGGAGAGCTTTTGGGGCATGGGAGCTTTTCTGAGGCATGGGGAGCTTTTTGGGTCATGGGGAGCTTTTCTGTGGCCTGGGAGCTTTTCTAGGCCTGGGGAGCTGGATCCTTGGCAGCTTTTCGGGGCATGGGGAGCTTTTCTGGGGCGTTCGAGCTGGGGCCAGGGAGCTGAGGCATGGGAGCTTTTGGGCCCTGAGCTTTTCTAAAGTGGGCAGCTTTTCTGGACCCTGGGAGCTTTTCTAGGGTTGGGGAGCTTTTCGGATACTGGGCAGCTTTTCGGGGCATAGGGAGCTTTCCTGGGGCATGCAGAGCTTTTCACATCCTAGGGAGCTTTTCGGGGCCTGTGGAACTCTTCCAGTGCCTGGGGAGCTTTTTGCGGCATGAGGAGCTTTTCTGAGGCTTGGATAGCTTTTTAGGGTATGGTGAGCTTTTTTGGGGCATTGGGAGCTTTTCTTGAGATGGGGAGCTTTTCGGCTCCTTGGGAGCTATTCTGGGGACCTGGTAGCTTTTCAGGAGCCAGGAGAGCTTTTTCGGGGATAGGGAGCTCTTTTGGGCATAGGGAGCTTTTCTGTGGCCTGTAGAGCTTTTCGGGGCATGGGGAGCTTTTCTGGGGACTGGGGAGTTTTTAAGATCCCATAGAGTTTTTCTGAGGCATAGGGAGCTTTTCTGGGGCACTGGAAGCTTTTCACATCCTAGGGAGCTTTTCTGGGGCCTGTGGAGCTCTTCTATGGCCTGGAAAGCTTTTTGGGTCATGGGGAGCTTTTCTTGGGATGGGGAGCTGCCCTTCATAGCTTTCTGGGGCCCTGGGGAGCTTTTCAGGAGCCTGGGGATTTTTTTGATGATAGGGAGCTCTTTGGGCATGGGGGACCTTTTTCTGGGGTCTGGGGAAGCTTTTAGTGCCTGGTGAGCTTCTCGAGCATAGCGAGCTCTTCTGGAGCCTTGTGAGCTTTTCATGGCACAGGGAGTTTTCTGGGGCATGGGGAGCTTTAGGCATAGTGCTTTCTGGGTGCCAGGAGCTTTTGTGGGGTTTGCAGAGCTTTTCTGCCTCATGGGGAGCTTTTCCTGGGGCCTGGGGAGCTTTTCTGTACTCAGGTGAGCTTTGATAGGCATCGAGCTTTTCGGGGACTTGGGAAGCTTTTCAGAGCATAGGAGCTTTTCTGGGTTCTGGGAGAGCTTTCCAAAGCATGGGAAGCTTTTCTGTTGTCTGGGATAGCTTTTCAATGCATGGGGAGCTTTTCTGGAGTCTGGGAAGCTTTTCTGGGGCATGGAGAGCTTTTTTGGGGCATGGGGAGCTTTTCTGAGGCATGGGGAGCTTTTTAGGACATGGCAACCTTTTCTCAGACCTGGGGAGCTTTTCTGGTGCCTGGGGAGCTTTTCAGGGGCATGGAGAGCTTTTTTGGGGCATGGGGAGCTTTTCTGAGGCATGGGGAGCTTTTTGGGTCCTGGGGAGCTTTTCTAGTTCCTAGGGAGCTTTTCTGTGGCCTGGGAGCTTTTCGGATCCTTGGCAGCTTTTCAGGGCATGGGGAGCTTTTCTTTGGCGTTTGGAGCTTTTCGGGGGCCAGGGGAGCTTTCTGAGGCATGGGGAGCTTTTCGGGCCCTGGCGAGCTTTTCTAGGGCCTGGGGAGCTTTTCTGGACCCTGGGAGCTTTTCTTGGGCTGGGGAGCTTTTCGGATACTGGGCAGCTTTTCGGGGCATAGGGAGCTTTTCTGGGGCATGCAGAGCTTTTCTGGGGCCTGGGGAGCTTTTCTTAGGCTTTGGCAGGTTTTCTGAGAGCTGGGGAGATTTTTTGGGTTCTGGGAGCTTATCTGGTGACTTGGGAGCTTTTCTAGGGCCTTGGTATCTTTTCTGGGGCCTGTGGAGCTTTCTTGAGGCCAGGAGAGCTTTTCTGAATCCTGGGAGTTCTTTTCTAGGGGCCTGGAGAACTTTTCTGTGGCCTGGCAAGCTTTCTGGGGTCTGGTAAGCTTTTTCTTGGGTCTGGGAGCTTATTTGGCGCCTGGGGAGTTTCTGGGGCCGTGGCACTTTTCTTCCGACCTAGGAGCTTTTCTCAGGCTTTCAGAGCTTTTCTGGGACTGGGGAGCTTTTTTGGGGCCTTGGGAGCTTTTCTGGGCCTGGGGAGCTTTTCTGTGGCCTGCAAGATTTCCTGGGGCCTTGGGAACTATTCTGGGGCCTAGGGAGCTTTTCTTGGTCATGGTGACCTTTTC